>NW_026067891.1:1008511-1016335 GCF_014885135.2 Alexandromys fortis
TCTCTCTCTCTCTCTCTCTCTCTCTCTCTCTCTCTCTCTCTCCTCCACTCTCAGTTCTTCCTGATTCTCCATCCATCCCTAGGGTTAGGCCTCCGCAGGGGTTGCTTGGGACAGTCCCGCCCTTGTTTGGCCCCATAGTTAGCCATCTGTCTAGGTTCCCCAGATGGTGAAATGATAATTTTTTAAAAGCAGAACGGTACAGTAGGAGCCGGGTAGCAAGGGCTGGGGAGAATATGGAGCACTCTCCCTTTGGCTTTCTTCAACCCGACCCTGACCCCCAGTCATCTCCCATCTCCAGCCCTACTTTAAAAAGATATTCTTTCCCAGGTCCGTGTATTTGACCATACCCATTAATTCTTTTATCCTTTTCCTCTTCCTCTCCTGACAAGGCTTTGCTTCCCAGCCAGTCTCTATCTTCACATTATGCCCGTGACTGCTGGAAGTGGTTTAGCTTCCAGTTGTTTTTAAGGAATAATGTTTTTCATTTGTACTGCTTGCTGTTTTCCCTCTCCTGGTTACAGAGCCAGGGGTCTGCCTAAGAGGCTTGGGGAGAGGGTGGGGGGATGTATTTGACATACACAGGCTTGGATCTGAAGAGTGTGTGTGTGTGTGTGTGTGTGTGTGTGTGTGTGTGTGTGTGTGAACCTTGCTTCCAGAGGTTCTCAGTAAGCTCAAACAACACAGGACCATTTCCCAATCTCACACGTTACCCTATACCCAGGTGCACTGGGGAAACTGGGGAATCTTTCAATATATGTTTGGTGCAAAGAGTTGCTTGTTTTAGGGGGACTGGAGAGATGACTCAGTGGTTGGGAGCATTGGCGGCTCTTCCAGAGTTTCTGAGTTTAATTGCCAGCAACCACATGGTGGCTGACAACCTTCTATAGTGGGATCTGATGCCCTCTTCTGGACTAAAGGTGTGCATGCAGATAGATCACTCATACATTAAAAAAAAAAAAAAAAAGACAGGCTCCAAACCTGTCTCAAAAAAAACCAAATTGTCGTCATCATCATAAATCTTCAAAAATGTTTTTTTTAAAAATGAATTTCTCATTTTAAATGTTGTGCTCTGGCCATGGATGGCAGAACTCATACAGCACATACGACTCAAATCCCCGTCGTTACCCAAAGCATCATTGGCGAGTGGAATGCCATTGAAGAAATGGCTTCTCTAGAGCTATTGGAAGATACAACTAGAGAAGAGATGTGGCTCAGTGGTCAAAAGCACTTGCTGCTCTTTTAGAGGACCCAGGTTCAATTCCTAGAACCCACGTGACTGCTCAGAGCTGTTTGAAATTCTAGCTCCCAGGGACCTGACTCCTTCTGATCACTGTGGGCACTAGCATGAACATGGTACAGAGATTACAAGCAGGCAAGACACTCATGCACAGCAAATAAAAATAAACAAATCATTTCTAAAAGACACGACTAGATCAAGAGATCTGTAGCCACAGTGGGAAAAAAAAGTGAAAGGATTTTCTTTGCTCTCGTAAATGTGTCTGGAAGAGTTACTGGGAGGACTTGGTGATGGTACGTGAAGGAGACAGACTTGTAAAATCAACAGATGATTGCCACCCCAAACTCAAGTTTAATTGTCATTGTATAGCTCACTCAGAAACTCATGCACAAATGTCTTACAAACGGGGGTGGTGGCCCATGCCTTTAGTTCCAGAGCTTGTGGATCTCTGAGTTCCAGGACAGCCAGGGCTACACAGAGAAGCACTATCCTGAAAAATCAAAGGTAACAAGGGTAGCATCACATACCCTGCATGAACTTCACAGGGCGGAGGGACGAATTCATCTCCAGCCCAGGACTCTAGAGGTGTTCATGCTAACTCTGGGGACATTTACTCTTCTGAGTTAGGATGGCCAAGTCAGGGCCCAATGTTGGAAAGACTTTATGATTTGTGACATGTGACAGTTGTCAAGTCATTTATGGTATCAAAACCAGAATTTGTCTAGAATTTGAAAATCAAAACCCAACCAGCTTTCAGACTTAGCATTTTTATTGGATTTAATCTATCTATCTATCTATCTATCTATCTATCTATCTATCTATCTATCTATCTATCTATCTATCATCTATCTATCTCTATTTACCCATTTATCTATTTGACTTTTAAAGACTTATGTTATTATTTATTTGTGTGCACATGTGCACGCAACAAAGCTTGAGGAAGCCAGAAGAGGCTTCTGACTTCCCAGAACTGGAGTTACCAGTAGTTGTAAAGAACCATGTGGATGCTGGGACCCAAACCCAGGTCCTCTGGAAGAGAAGACAGTGCTCTTAATCTCTGAGCCATCTCTCCAGTCTGAATCTGGAGCTCACTGATGGACAAGGAGCCTGGAATCCTCCTGTTTCTACCTCCCGGTTCCAAGATGGCAGGTACTGGTGCCACCATGCCTTTTTTTTTTCTGGTAATCTTGACTCAGCCTTCAGGCTTCAGTGCTTTACCTGTGAGCCGCCTCCCGAGCCTTTAGACACCTATTTAAGGGAGTTATGTAAGTGTCTTCAAGGTGGAGCCAATTTATCAACACAGTGTTTTAATCCTAACAGTGCCCAGAAGAGACTGAAATTATGGAAAGTTCAAACCGAGTTCAAATCAAGCAAACAAGTCCAAATGAAAGCGAACAGTTTTACACATTTTGGTTAACATCCCTCTGGACAACAACAACAAAATATGTAGCCTTACTTTTTAGTTTAAGAATTTGAAAACAAAACAAAACAAAACAAAAAAAAAAAAAAGAATTTGAAAACATAGTTTAAGATTTCCAAGAAGATATTCGATAGTTTTTTGTATCTGAGACTTCATTTCCATCAACACTGGTGTGTTCACCTGGCCGTTTTCAGAGGATTCTCTACAGCAGCTGTGTGACATTCAGCTGGAGGAAAGGTTTGATTGTATCTCTTGCCTCAGCTTGTGCCTAGGTCTGCATTAGTTACTGCTCTCATTGCCGCAACGAAACGTCTGACCAAAGTGACTTACGGGAGAGAGGGTCCGTTTCAGCTTACAGTTTGAGGCTGCAGTCCACCGCAGCAGGGCAATATGACAACAGAAGCCAGGGGCAGCTGGTCCATTGTGTGCAGTAGGGACCAGAGATGAGGGATGGCACTTAGCTTCCTTTCTCTCTCAGTCCAGGGCCCCAGTCCACAGACCGGGGCCGCCCACATTCAGGGTGGCTCTTCCCACCTCAGTTAACCTAAACTAGACACCACTCCACAGTCTGGGAGTCACCTAAGGTAGATCATCCTTCCAAGGAATGCTTAGAATGTTGGTGGCCGAGGCGAGTGTAGATCTTGTCAAGAGGACACTCAACATTAGTCATCATGGGTCCTATATCCTTCGGTGCAAACATCCCCCACTTACCCATCATGCCTTTCACACGCCATCACTTGTTGGCACCGTTTATGTTTGTGAGCCACTATTTTCAGGAATGAACTTGGGCATGGCGAAGCGTGCTTACTACGGTAACAGCTTTGGGGAGGCAGAGACAGGCAGACCACTGGGGCTTTCTGGGTGTCCAGCTTAAAACTACCTGGAGAGTACCAGGCCAGTGAGAAATTTCGCCTCAAAAATAAAAAAATTAAAATCAAAATAAAGAAATAAAAAGGATGGGGACTGAGACATGACACCTGTGACTGTTAGCATATGTCTACTCACAGGCACAGGCGTGCACGTGTGTGCGCATGCATACACACACACAGACACACACAAGTAAATCACACAAAAAAGTAAACAGAGGATATGGTGAGAACTTACTGACAGCTGTAGCTTCTCCCTTTGAAGTACAGGCTGAAGCAGTAACTACAGTGTTGAACACTCCACTAGGTTTTCTTATGCTACCCTCTTTTACTTTTAATATATATATATATTAATCAGTGAAATTTTATTTCTTCTATATGTCCATTTTCTTTACTGATGAGAACAAGCAAAGGCTGTTGACATATCCTTCGATCGGATATTTTGTTTCTACATAAGAATTTCCCAACTATTGTCCAGAGTGGCTGTGCTACACTGTTGTTATTTCAGACAGGGCCTCACAGTGTAGCACTGGCTGGACTGGAGCTTGCTATGTAGACCAGGCTGACCCCAGAATTCATAGGGATCCACCAGCCTTTGCATTTCAAAAGCTTAGATTAAAGGTGCGTGCCACCACACCCAGCTACACTGTTTTTTATTTTTTAAATTCCTATCAGCAATATGTGAGAAATCCAAAGTTTCTGCCCCTTATCAGCAGTTGAGGTTTTCGCTGTTTTCAAGCCCAACCGGTTCAGATCGGTGTGTGGTGACATTCCACAATACAGATAAACCCCAGGGTGTGTTCAGGGGGTGCCTGGCCGCTCTCCAGGTGTGGGCTCATGTGAATAGCTTCATGGTGAAGGATGTGCGCGGTCGCTGTTAGAACAGCTGCTCTCAGTTCTTCGCAGGTGGATCTGTTAACTCAAGTGGTGATTCCCAGATTAACTCCCTGAGAACATGAAAAGGCCCTCCTCACAAGGTGGGAGGAGAGAACCAACTTTCTGAAAGCTGTCCATGGCATGCATGGGCTGGCGTGGCACACATAAATAAGGAACAGTTTAAAAGTTTTCATTTTAATTTTAACACTATTCAGTGTGTTTCAGAGTCCACGGTTCCTGGTTTACTTCTGTGTAGCTAGCTAGCTCTGGGACCATCTTCCTTTCTCAGATGAGTTAAGGACAAATGGGGAGCTTCCTGTAGGCGCTGAGATGGCAAGAGACTCTGACAAAGACTGGAGAGGGACAGCTGCCTGGGAGGGGAGCCAAGACTGACTAAGCTGCTGACAGTGGCAATGGGCCGTCATTGTGAAGCCAATCCAAGGGAGAATGGATTCAGGAAGACCTGAGGCCTTTACAAAGGAGGCATTAGAGGGGACTGGGAAGCCCTAAGCGGAAATGGAAATCAATATTTGTTGTTTTTGAACTGAACAGGCCAGAAGCCACAGAACACCAAGACACAGAACCGAGCAAGCACAAGTCACCAGGAAGGAGGGGGTGGGGGTGGGGGCCAAAGAGTAATTCAATTGGAGAAACTAATTGCTGAGTTTTTAAAAGCAAGCTAGCTCAGGAAGTGCCTGAACAAATCCAGTGATTGTCAAAGATGGATGGAAGGCACAGAAACTGCTTCTGGAGGAACATTTGGGCAAATAAATGCCCTTTGTCCTGCTCTCTTCAGAGATACTCTACAGCCCTAGCTGCTCTGGCGCTCATGGTGCATCTCCAGGAGAACTTTGAACTCAAAGCAATGCTCCTGTTTCAGTTTCCTAAGCGCTGGGATGACAGGTGTGAGTCCCTTGACTCAGATTTGTAAATCTCGTTCGTGGAGCAGCAAGCTGTGCGCGAGGGGGGCAGGCAGGACGGAGAGAGGAGAGGCTGCCTAGGCGGGAATCCTGGAGCTCAGAGCCTGCAGGGCGGGGAACCGAGAAGACATGCCAAAGGGCAGAGACAAATGGAGCTCTGGGCTGGGAGTGAAGACCTTTGACTTCTGGGAAGGGGCTTTGCTATTACATCAGACACAAGCCATTTGGGCAGAGCGGGCGGGCGTCTCCGTCTCAGCTGAGCAAGGCTCTGTTGCATAAGGACTTCCCGAGAGACGCGGAGCGGCAGCAATGGCGGCGCTCCTTTGTATCACGAATGTTAAAAACCCAGAGACAGATAGTGGGGCCCAACCTGAAGATCAGAAAAGCAAAAGCAGCCAAGCCGCTAGACAGCTCTTACCTCTTTGAAATCTTCAGACTGAAAGAGAGCCAGTTCCTGTCTCATCCCGCCTTATATTCCTCTCTAGTGCAGGATTAAAGGCGTGCACCACCACCACCGCCCAGTCTCTACGGCTAACTAGTGTGGCTGCTGGGATTAAAGGTGTGCGCCCCCACTGCCTGGGCTGCAATGGCTGGCTGGTGTGGCTGCTTTGCCCTGACCTTCAGGCAAGCTTTATTTATTAAAATACAAATGAAATATCACTACATTTGTCAGCTGACACTGATGATTGTTCCCTGTGCTTCTGGAACGGCCATAATGAAGAGAGCTTACTCTGCCTGAGCTCCTCACCTGTACTAGCTCAGCTAAACCATCAACAACCCCGTGAAGGGGTTAAATAATTGGATAAGGCCAGGATGGGGGCAGCATGCATGGAATGGAGTTCCAGATGCAACATCTAAAGTAGGTGCCTAAAATCCTCAGGAATTAAGACAATTAAGGAATACAAGACCTTTATAAAAAAACAAGTTAAGGCAGAAAATCAACCTATGATGAGCAAATTGCCAAATTAATGAAGACAGAATCAACAAGATCCTTAAAAACAGATTTTAAGTAGAGGAGCTGGGACCCAAACCTACGCAGCCTGTCTGTAGGAAGCACGCCGGTCTCACTACTCCGTAGCTGCATTCAAAACTGAGCCGCCAGCCACATCTGCTATTCTTCCACCCTACATGCCACTTCACCAGGGTCCAGCACGTAGGAGGCCTGCAGCTCAGGACTGTGAAGGAACCCACAGGAAGGCCACAGTTAATGGTTGTCAATGCTCCTCGCTCCCCAGAGGCATGCATGGTCACACAACTGGTACCTGCTCAGGAATTGAGGCCAAGGGTTTTGTCTGAGTAAGAGACATGACACGTACCATGTATTATTCCAGGAGAGTAGTGAACACGTAAACATGTCAGCAGGCTTTGAAGAAGCTTGGTGTTCTGTGGGGTCTGGGGAATGAGGTATGCTGGCCACCATCCTTTTGGTTTTGAGTGGATGAATTTATTAAGTCTGTAACAAGCAAAAGTAAAAGAATAAACAATGAGTAACAGATATCAAGAAGCAGCAGATAGAGGGTAAAATATCATCGAATCGGAAGCTCCCAGCATCCAGCAGAGGTGGCTGCAGCGGTCCAATCGAGACACCAGCAAATCAAGGGCTTATAGAGCTAGCAGACATGGACTAGAGAAGCTGAGGCAGTCAGCTTGAAGGTTTTGACAGGGGGTCATCTCCACTCTCTTTATGGCTGAGCTTCCCATAGCTGAACCTCCTGCTGTTCCAATTGCAGGCAGTTTTACATCAAGGAGTAAATAGTAATAAGATCTGTTGGAAACTCTTAACCTTCTAGCGGTCCTCAAGGGAGCAGTGTGCTGACCTCCCTGTCACAGCCCATCCCTAGGCTGAGGAGGACAATGAGATAACTTGGGTCTGAAGTGGGGGGATGTTCCCACCTCCAGATTCCGAGCCCCCAGAGAACTTAAACAGCACCTAAAAATGTACCGATATTATGAACGTCATTCCTGGTCTCGCCAAACCTTGGCTATAGTTTGACTGCTGTTGTGGCCATATTGGAAGGCAGGATCTGAGATGTAGGTGAGATTAAGAGTGATTAAAAGTTTCTTTTTAAGGTCTTTCAAAGAATGTGTGGGTTGCAGTGAAGGTGACTATAACAAAGGAAGCCTGCATGGTGTGTGTGTCTCTCCCACTTGTGTCTTCCCCACTGTGTGTCTCCCACTGTGTGTGTCTCCCGCTGTGTGTGTCTCCCATGTGTGTGTCTCCCATGTGTGTGTCTCTTCCATGTGTGTGTCTCCCATGTGTGTGTCTCCCATGTGTGTGTCTCTTCCATGTGTGTGTCTCCCACTGTGTGTGTCTCCCATGTGTGTGTCTCCCACTGTGTGTCTCCCACTGTGTGTCTCCCACTGTGTGTGTCTCCCATGTGTGTGTCTCCCACTGTGTGTATCTCCCATGTGTGTGTCTCCCACTGTGTGTCTCCCACTGTGTGTCTTCCCCACTGTGTGTATCTCCCATGTGTGTGTCTCCCATGTGTGTGTCTCCCACTGTGT
>NW_026067891.1:1016759-1027017 GCF_014885135.2 Alexandromys fortis
TGTGTGTCTCCCATGTGTGTGTCTCCCATGTGTGTGTCTCCCATGTGTGTGTCTCTTCCATGTGTGTGTCTCCCATGTGTGTGTCTCTTCCACGTGTGTGCCTCTCTTGCCTGTGTGCCTTCACCAGATGCAGCTACCTGACTCTGGACTTCCCAGTCTCCAGAAAATCCTGAGTTCCAATAACTAACTGCTTTCTTTTTTTAAAGTGGCTCCATTCCAGGTGTTCTGCTATAGCAACAGAAAAAAACAAAACAAACAAAAACAAGGGCCACAGGAACCCAGAGGAAAGAGGAAAGCTTCAGTCTTGAAATACTGTACCGAACACGGGGAGGGGTGACATTTGGGCTGGCGTTTCTCCAGGTAGGATGGGGAAATGACAGGACAAGCAGAAGGGAGAATCCCGAATTCTCACGCGTGGTTTTGAGACAGTGTCTCCCTACGAATTGGAGGCTGGCCTTGAACTTAAGGTTTTCCTGCCTTTTCCACTGGGTTTGCAGATGGGTGCCATCACACCTTGTATAATGTCCAGTTTCTAAAAATTTAAAAAGAGCGTGGTGTACATGTTTAGTTAACTTGATCAACAAAATAAATTGGGAAAAAAAGGGGGATGGCTATGTGAGTTATTTTTGTCAACTTGGTA
Source organism: Alexandromys fortis (assembly GCF_014885135.2). Lineage (NCBI taxonomy): Eukaryota > Metazoa > Chordata > Mammalia > Rodentia > Cricetidae > Alexandromys > Alexandromys fortis. The sequence continues at coordinate 1,017,400 of NW_026067891.1, forward strand.
CAAACTAATGTCACCTGGGGCGAGGAGCCTCAGTTGAAGAAGTACCTCCACTAAAATGGCCTGTGGGACATTTTCTTTAAAGTTTTTTTTCCCCTTTATGTTTTACTTTACATGTATGGGTGTTTTGCCTGCTGCGTGTCTGTGTATCACGTGGGCTTCTGGTGATTGCAGAGGTCAGAAGAAGGTGTCGGATCCCTGGGACTGGAATTACAAAGAGAGGGTGATGAGCCGCCATGTGGGTGCTGGGACTAGAACCTGTATCCTTTAGAAACGCTGTCAGTGCTCCTAACCTGTGAGCCAGCTCTCCAGTTCCCTGGGCATTTCCTGATTGCTGATTGAGGTGCCACCTGGGGCTGATGCTCCTGGGTTATATAAGAGAAGATGCTGAGCAAGCCGTCAAGAGCAAATATGTCAGCAGCATTCTTCCAAAGCTTCAAGTCCCTGCCAAAAACCTGTTTGCTTTTTGTTCAGACTGTCTATCACAGAAACAGAAACAGGGGTAGTGCGTGGCACCCACACAGAAGGAACAAACTGGGGACAGTTGAGAGCAGCTACCCTAAGAGGTGGGCAATGTCAAGAACATTCTAGTTTCAATATCAAAGTTCAAAAAGAAACTGCAGAGCTGAAGAGAGGAGAGAGCCCAGTGTCCGCTCTGTAGGGCTAGTCTAGACTGGTGAGTTCTGTCCCTCCATCTGTGCAAAGAGATTACATGAGCGCTCCTAGGTATGGCTAAACGGGAGGCTTTTATTGTAGCCAGAGGCATCCGGATGAGTCCAGAGCATAGACAGAAAGTAGTAGACTAACTGTGGCCAGCAGACTGGACTTGGCCATGAGAGGAGTGGCGGGGGGGGGGTGTAGGGGAGAAGTGATTGATAAAGAGGTGATGACCAAGATAAAAGGGTCAGAGAAGGCATGGGGAGAGGACAACAAAAACAATGGAAATAGCTGGGTTGGAAGAAGACTGAGAAGCTAAGGAGGGAAGCCCATGAGCTGGAGAAGTTCAGGGTGAGGGGCAGGTGAGAGGAGCCAGGATGCCAGCATGAACTCTGAAATGTGTAACAGGAACTTATGATACTGGAGGCCAGCATACTCGACAGAGTGTGGTGGAGAACCTGAGTCAGACCGGCAGGCATGCTGAAAGCAAGGAAGGAAGCTGACCCAAGCTATAGTCTGGAGGGACGTAGTTAAAGGCACCTATTTCATCATCATCACCATCATCATCACCATCATCATCATCACCACCATCACCATCACCATCACCATCACCATCATCATCATCATCATCACCATCATCATCATCATCATCACCATCATCATCACCATCACCATCATCATCATCATCTTTTTGATAGGCTTTCACAAAGAATGAAGGCTGGGCTGGTGTCGTGGCTATTTTGGTTGTCAACTTGATCACAGCTGAAATGAACTAAAAACCCCCAAATGGCTGGGCACACCTGTGAGAGATTTTTGCTTAATTCAATCATTTGAAGTGGGAAGATAAACACTCCTAATCAAAATCTTAGAGACAGGAAGACACGTGTCTTAAATTTAGATTTTCTTTAAATGATTTTTATTTTTGATTATTTATTTTATTGGTGTTTTGCTTAAGTGTACTTCTGTATGAGAGTGTCAGATTCTTTGGAACTGAAGTTACAGACAGTTGTGGGCTGCCATGTAGGTGCTGAAAACTGAACCCAGGTCATCTGGAAGAGCAGCCAGTGCTCTTATCCACTGAGCCACCACTCCAGCTCTCATCTAGAACTTTTTGAGGCGGGAATACCCACCTGTAATCTGGACCGCATCTTCTGCTGGAGGCCTATATAAAGGACATGGAAGAAGGAAGCCTAATTCTTTGCCTGCTTGCTCTTGCCCTCCTTAGTAGTAAGTCCATGACTGCACAGGCTTCAGAGCCTGCTTATTTGGGATTCCAGTGTATACTGAAGACCAGCTGAGACATCAGCCTCATGGGCTAAACATCTGCTGGATTCTTAGACTTTCTGCTCATAGGCAGTCATTGTTGGACTGGCTAGAATGCAGCTTCTAAATCATCCTAATAAATCATATACATATATGTGTACACACACACATACACATACACACACATATTCATGCTATAAGATCTCTTACTCTAGAGACTCCAGACTAGCACAGATTTGGGTATCAGAAGTGGTTCTAGAACAACAGAAGCGTAAGAATGGATCTTTTAAACTTCTGGAACAGGTTTTCCTACACGCCAACAGCTACAGTGGCTGAACCTTAGGGTTGGAGATGCGCTGCTCAGTTGGATGAATTAAATACAATGAGTTTAATTGGACCCCAGGGTAACAGGGGCCAGGTGGCAACCTGGAATTGCCAAAGGCAAGGTGATCGTAGTTATCGTAATAAGAAGTATAACAACAATGGCCTGACCGACATGGCTGAACAAAGTGAGTTTTTATGGTGGCATGGCTCATAGGGACCTTTGGTCCTGGCTAATCAGCTGTGGTGCTCCCAGGCATGAAACAGATAAGAAGCCTCCTGAACTTCTCTCTCATCTGTATAAGCAGGAAAAATTTCAAACAAATGAAAGAAACTGGATCAAGGCAAAAGGGAACCTCAGCCTGTGAATCTGTTTCCAGACTTGAGGCAGTTTGCAAACCCAGAAATTCCTTGAATGAAGGGATGGCCAGGTTCCCTTGAGAAGGACCTTGATAAAATACACAAGAGTTTTACTGTTAGCCTTTCTCCAGTCCTTCCCAGAAGGAGCTACAGCCTTTTACAGAGGTAACTGTACACGGAGGGAAAAAAAAACAGACTTTCCAGGGTCTGTTGGATATTGTTTCTGAATTGATGTTGATTCTGGGAGATCCCAAGAAACATTGTGGCCATTCAGTTAAAGTGGAGCTTTGACTGAAATCTGACTCACATTAGGTCCACTGGGTACCAAACATCCTATGGTTATATCCCCTGTCCTAGGATGTGTAATCGGGATAGGTAGACTTAGAAGTCGGCAAATTTTCATATTGGTTCCCTGGCCTATGGAGTGAGGGTTATTACAGTTGGAAAGACTAAATGGAACCCTTTAGAGTTGTCTCTGCCAGGGAAAATAGTGAGTCATAAACAGATCACATCCCTGGAGAAACTGCAGAAATTAGTGCCACCATCAAGGACTTGAAAGATGCAGGGGTGGTGGTTCCCACAGCATCTCCCTTCAGCTCTCCTGTCTGGCCAGTGCAGAGGACAGATGGCTCGTGGAGAAAGACAGGTGACTATGGAAAACTCAATCAGGTAGTGCCTCGGACTGCAGCTGCTGCACCAGATGGGGTGTCCTTATTCGGGCAGACTAACACACCTCCTGGTTCATGGTTTACAGCTATTGCTCTAGCCATGTCCTTTTCTCAGTACCTGTCCATAAGGACCACCAGAAGCAATTTGCTTTTTGTTGACAAGGCCAGCAGTATAATTTTACAGATGAGTTTTTGGGATTTTTTGGTTTTGGTTTGATTTTTGAGATGAGGTTTCTCTGTGTAGCCTTGGCTGTCCTGTAAACTATGTAGACCAGGCTGGCCTGGAACTCACAGCCATCTACTTGATTCTGCTTCCCAACTGTTGGGATTAAAGGTGTGCATCACCACTGCTTGGCTATACATTTACAGTTTCACGTTTTCACCTTACGGATATACTCACTCTCCAGCCTTGTGTCACAGCTTAGAAGGGATCTTGATAACCTGTCTCTTCCACACAGCATCACACTGGTGCACTGTACTGACAACATTATGCTGAATGGACCAACTGAGCAGGAGGAAGCAACGCTTTGGACTCACTGGTAACACATACACATACCGGAAGACGGGAAATAAATCCAACCAAAATTCCAGGACCTCCTACCTCAGTGAAACTCTTGAGAATCTGGTGATGTGGGGCATGCACAGATATTTCTACTAAGGTGAAGAGTAAGTTATTGCCCCTGGCCCCTCCCATCACCAAGAAAGAAGCACAACAACATTTACCGAGCCTATTTGGTTCTGGAGACAGCACATTCCCCACCTATGTCTGCTACTCTAGCCATATACCAGGTGACTCAGACAGCTACTAGCCACAGTCAGCTGTGTGTGGGGCCTGGAGTGGGAAAAGGCTTTTCAACAGGTCCAGGCTGCTGGGTAGACTGCTCTACCACTTGGACCATATGGTCCAGCAGACCCAATGGTACTTGAGGTGTCAGTGACAGATGGGGTCAGTGTTTGGAGCCTTTGTCAGGCCCCTTTTGGCAAATCACAGAAGAGACCTTTGGGATTTTGGAGCAAATCTCTACTAATATCTGCAGAAGACTACTGTCCCTTTGAAAAACAGCTCTTGGCTTGCGATTGGGCCTTTGTGGAACCTGAACATCGGGTCAACAGGACACCAAGTTACCATATGACCCGAGTTGCCCATTATGAGCTGGGTGGTATCTGACCCACCAAGCCATAGAGTAGGATGTATCACAGCAATCCACTATCGAATGGAAGTGGTTTATCTGTGATGGCGCCTGAGCAGGTCCTGAAGATACAAGCCAGTTCCTGAAGATACAAGCCAGTTCCATGAAGAGGTTCCAAATGTCTAACATTTCTATGTGATCCACTGCCAAGCATGCACTTACAGCCTTCCGGGGTGTGTTCTCTGATTGGTTGGCTGAGGAAGAGGAGACTAGGGCCTGGTTTACGGATGGTTTTGCACGTTATGCAGGCACCACACAGAAGCGGACAGCTGCAGCACTGAAACCCCTTTCTGCAACAACCTTGAAAGACACTAGCCATGGGGGCTCTCCATAGTGGACAGAGCTTCGGGCAGTGCACATGGTATTACAGTCTGTTGGGAAGGAGAAATGGCCAGATGTACAATCATTCACTGATTCGTGGGCTGTAGCCAATGAATTAGCTGGATGACTAGGGACTTGGAAAGAGCATGGTTGGGAAATTGGAGAGAAAGACACCCAGGGAAGGAGTGTGTGAATGGATCTTTCAAAATAGACAAAGGATGTGAAGGCACCGTGTCCCGTGTGAATGTTTATCAACAGGTGACTTCAGCTGGAGGGGTTCAGTAGTCAAGTGGACAGGATGACCCGTTCTGTGGACAGTCATCCTCTTTCCCCAGCCATCCCTGTCATTCCCCATTGGACTTGTGAACAAAGCGGCCATGGTGACAGGGCTGAGGGTCGTGAATGGGCTTGACAACATGGACTTCGGCTGCTGCTGAGTGTCAGGTCTGCCAACAGCAGAGACCAACACTGAGCCCCAGATATGGCAACACTTTCTAGGGTGACCAGTCAGTGGCTTGATGACAGGTTGACTAGGCTGGGCCACTTCCTCTGTGGAAAGGACAGTGCTTTGTCCTTACCGGAGTAGATACTCATTCTGGTTATGGATTTGCCTTTCCTGCATGCAATGCTTCCGCCAAAACCACCATCCGTGGGCTTACAGAATGCCTGATCCGCTGACATGATATTCCATATAGCATTGCTTCTGACGAAGAAACTCACTTCACTGCCAGAGAACTGCGACAGGGGGCCACCATCTTGGAATCTGCTAATCAATCTTACCATGTTCCCCACCATCCTGAAGCAGCTAGCCTGAAAGAAAGGTGGGATGGCCTTTTGAAGACATAGTTACAGTGCCAGTTAGGCGGCAGCAGCCTGGAGGGCTGGGACAGGGCTCTCCAGCAGGCAGTATGTGCTTTGAATCAGTGTCCAATATGTGGTGTGGATTCTCCCAAAGCCAGGATCCATGGGTCCTGGAATCCAGGAGTGGAAAGGGGAGAGTTCCTCTTACCCACTGCTAGTGACCCACTAGGAAAATTTTTGCTTAACAACGTTAAGTTCTGCTGGCCTAGAAGTTTTGATTCCAGATGGCAAAAGCTTCTGCCTGGATCCACAACAAATATCCCATTGAACTGCAAGTTCAGACTCCCCCCTGGCTACTTTGGGCTTCTGATGTCCTTATGCCAACAGGCTAAGAAAGAATAGCAGTGTTAGGAGGGATGATTGATCCTGATTACCTCTCCACAATAGGGACAAGAAAGATAATGTCAGAGTGCAGGAGTTTCTTTAGGGCATTTCTTGGTGCTACCTTGTCCTGTGGTTAAAGTCAATGGGAAAGTACAACAATCTAATCTAGGCAGGCTGACAAAGGACACAGACGCTTCAGGGATAAAGGTATGGGTCACTCTTTCAGGAAAAGAGCCAAGACCTGCTAAGGTGCTTGCTGAGGATGGAGGGAATTCAGAACAGGTAATAGAGGAAGGAGTTAAAAATACCAGCCAATGCCACGTGACCAGTTGCAAAATCAAACATAATTGATGTATTCCTGTCTTATTTTGTTAAGAAGGCATTTGCATAGATATTTGTTTTTTCCTCAGTTCATCATGTGATGTAACATCAATGAAAAGAATATCAATTATTATCATATTTAAGTTGGATATGCTGAAAGAATGTCCTTCAAGGGACATTGCCACCCTTGAAGGACATTCTTTTAATATCCCAAACTTAAATTTATAATGTGTTCGCAGTTGTACAAGGGATAGATATATCAAGTTAGGTGTAATTTTAAAAATATAACGTAATGCTTTATTGATTCTTTCGGAATTTCACATCATGTACCTCAATCCTGCTCACCTCCTAGTCCCTCCATATCTTCCTCTCACCCCTGTGGCATAGCCCCCGAAAGAAAATTTCCCCCCAAATCAATTAAAAACAAAACCAAACCACCTTACTCCTCCATCTTTCCAAAGCCTCTTCATTTATCCTAGTGGCGCTGGGTGCTGCAGTGTGTCATGCAGGAGACTCTTTTATCCAATCGGCCCCAAACACAAAACTTTTATTGCAATGAGTCATTGGTCTGGTTCAAGGCCTCTGGTACACCATCATCACTGGACCCTCACCAAAACTCCTCGGATATCCCACCGATGCCCTGATTCCTGGAGATCCTGCGGTTATCATTCCACAGGTCCAGCCCCTTCACACACTCCAGCAGACCATAGATGGGGTAGATGCCAAGTGGGCAAACCCAAGGCTCAGGCTCTGGGTCTGGGTAGGAGCTGAGCTGGTTTGTCTGAGCCACTGGGACAGCCACACCCAGGCAAGGAGTACAGCCAGTTCTCCCAAGACCACAGTGAGAGGTGGGGCTCTGTTGCACGAGTTTTAATTAGTTCCAATAATAAAAATCCGGAGCCAGATATGGAGGTAAATGCTGAGAGATCAGGGAAGCAAAGGAGCCGGGTGGTGGTGGCGCACGCCTTTAATCCCAGCACTAGGGAGGCAGAGGCAAGTGGATCTCTGTGAGTTCAAGGCCAGCCTGGTCTACAAGAGCTAGTTCCAGGACAGGCTCCAAAACCACAGAGAAACCCCGTTTTGAAAAACCAAAAAACCAAAAACCAAAAAACCAAAACAGAGAAGTAAAGGAGCAAGCCACAGTCAACTCTCACCTTGCTAACTCTTCAGTCAAAAAAAGGATCAAGCTTCTATCTCCTCCCACCTTATATTTCTCTCTCCACACAGAATTATCACTTCCTCTCTGTCTGTACAGACCTCCAGACCTCTATGGTTAACTAGTGGCTAGCTCTGCCCTCTGACTTTCAGGGAAGCTTTATTTGTTAGAGCACAAACAAAATATCACTACGTTTCCTCTTTTTTTTTTATCTAAAAAGAATATAAAAATTAAAAAGATTATAACTAATATAAGAAAAACTATATATAATATGTATATACAATAACTATATACAGTCTAGCCCATTTGCATTTGACCAAATCAGAGAAAATACTTCATTATCTATCCATCTTGGTGAGTCCAAAAAAGCTGTACCTAATTCATTTTCTGTCCTAACGTGCCTTGACAAAACTATCTTTTTATGTCTGTCAACCTTATACACTTTACACCTCTTTAGTGAATTTCTCTTCTGAATCTGGTAACAAGGAAAACCATAAAGTCTTCAACTCCATCAGAGACCTGAGGAGGAAATAATATTACCTGAGTAAGCAGGAAGTGCAAGCAAGTGACTTCCAAAAAATGTGAGAAATGACAGAATAGCTGGCTGCCTGGAGGGTCACCCAAAGTTCCTCTGCAACGTTGGGGCAGCCATCTTCGGTCTGCAGGCATAGCATATCTGACAACCTTTCTGTAAAGCGGGATATTCTAAAGGGCTGTCCTATCTTGTCTTGCCGAAGTTCGGCAGTCCTTCCTTTTATGTCCTGCTTGTCGAATTTGGGCAGCATACTGTCTGTCAGCAGTTGAGGCAAGAGCACTTTCTTGTCCAGTGACTAACTTTCGCTGCAAGGAAAGTAAACTCCATGCGAAGGTTCTTCAACGCCCATCATCTTCTTTGAAGTAGATTGGTGCTACCAGGAGCAGACATGTCTCATTGTTATATAAAAAAGAACCTATGTTATTATTAAAACATCTTAAATGCCATATTCTGTCGATCTCTGAATGGTCTGAGGACAAACTGACTACCTAGAATATACCTCTGGCCTTGAAAACATACTTAACATGACTACAAGTTTGATTGTAATGGATTACTAATTACTAACCTGTATTTCCTTATTATCTTCAGTAGTTGGCAATAATAACATTCAAGGACTAGAAGTTTGCATTACATTGTTAAATGAGCTGTATAGGTACAATACCTTGAACAGGATTAGAGACATATGTATAGTATGTTTTAACAAAATAAATCTTAAATTTATATCAATATACAAAAATCCATATCAATGTAAAATATTTAAAATTAGAAGTTGCTTTTTAAAAAGTAGATGCAATAATCTATCCTTTTACCCTCTCATATCTATATCCCTCTTTTTTCTTTTCAAAACAGAACCCTGGATCTAATATCCTTCATTTAGTTCTTTCCTGATCATTACCAATGATAACTTGTAACCAACCACCCTAAACAATGACAAATATCCATAACCCATTGAATGACCAAAACCAACCCACCCCACCTCTTAGGAATATGGGCATCATGGTCTTAAAACCAGTTCCTGCTATTTGGGGGCAATGACATCTTCAGAGAATCCTGAAAAGAAAAATTTGGGTTAATTGTCAAGTCCTGGGAGAGGCAGCTGTATCATTTGTTGTCCAGTCTCTGCATAATGGGAAAGTGCAGGGCTTGTCTAAGGTCTTGGCTAGAGCAGTCTGTGAGGCTGGATCATCTCAGATAGCCAACTAGAAATTGTCCTGAGCAGTATGTAGTTCAAAGTAGATCTTTAAGTGATGTTTTTCAGCTTAGTGATATTATCATAGTCCTGGAGGAATGATCATTTGGGGCCCTGTCCTCCTTTTAGAGACCTCAAAGGTCATTGTTAGGCATGGTCCATAGTTCACTGTAGAAAACTTAAATATTTAAAATATTATATGCAGCAGATCTCAAAGAAGTTATAGGATCAATATTTGTTATGTACCTCCAGAGTACAAAAATTTAACTCCTAGTTACCTGATAGAGACTCAAACCTAAAATCATGTACAGGAACCTAGTAAGGCCTTATTCTAGAATTAGTACTCTATATGACCATTAATATCATGACAAAAAAGTTAATATTTATATATTAATCTTATAAGTTTGAGATAATATTTATACCTTAAGAAAAGTTGTTAAAGAGTCAAAATAAAA
>NW_026067891.1:1033670-1078670 GCF_014885135.2 Alexandromys fortis
TTTTTGTAGACCTATTTTATATCTTAAATAATTAGTAGAATCTCCTTTTTGTATGTTTTTTGGAGCAATTTGATAATCCCCAACAAGGATTTTCTTCACTTCTTCAAACATTCTTTCTAAAGTATTTATATTTGAATTAGTTTGTAAAATGTCGTTCATGAAATGGTAAACCGTAGATTCAGGAAATTGCTTTCATATAATTTCCAATGGCTGATATACAAAATATTGGCACAGGGTATGGCTATTTAGCATTTCCTGTGGGAGAACCTTTCATTGATATCTTTTAAAAGGCTGAGAATTATTATAAGTAGGCACTGTAAATGCAAATTTTTCTCTGTCTTTTTCTTGTAAAGGTATAGTGAAGAAACAATATTTTAAATCAATAACTATAAAAGACCATCCTTTAGGCAATAGAGAAGGCAAAGGAATGCCAGACTGTAGAGAGACCATTGACTGAATCACCTTATTAACAGCTCTTAAATCTGTTACCATTCTCCATTTTCCAGATATCTTTTTAATAACAAATACAGGAGAATTCCAAGGGCTGGTTGATTCTCCAATATGCTGAGCATTTAACTGCTCCTATACCAGCTGTTTTAAAGCCTGTAGTTTCTCTGTTGTTAAAGACCATTGCTCAATTCATAACCAGTTTGTCCAGCAACCATTTTAATGGTAGAGCTGTTGGTGCCTGTAGAATATCAGTAGCTGTTTGCCCTGTTCTTGTACAACCTGAGTGGCTGGTGACTGTTCTTTATAATACCTTCTAATATATTTCCCATAAGTATATATTAATTTATGGTTTGTTTCTAAGATTGGAGGAATATTATTTTGAGTCTTCTATTGCTGTAACAAATCATGTTCCCACAAATTAATTGCTGTGTTAGCCACATATGAATTTAATTTTTCTCTCTGTCCTTCTGATTCTATACATTTGACCCGTCTCACACTTTGCTTTACCTGAGATAAAGTTCTGATCCCTAAAAACTGAACATTTACATCCTAAAGAGGCCAGTTTGGATGCCAAGATTCTGATGAAATTATTGTTGTATCTGTGTCTACCAGGCCTTCAATGACAGTGTCATTCATTCATATTTTAATTTTGGTCAGTTTTATCCTGAATTTTTTGTTCTCTCTTCTATAGCTGTTCTATCATCCAAAGCAGTATGGCAGTATGGTTTCTTACAATAGGCATTAGGTTCTTTTTTTTTTTTCCCCCGAGACAGGGTTTCTCTGTGGCTTTGGAGCTTGTCCTGGAGCTAGCTCTTGTAGACCAGGCTGGCCTTGAACTCGCGGGACATCCGCCTCTGCAGCCCGAGTGCTGGGATTAAAGGCGTGCGCCGCCGCCGCCACCACCACATGGCTAAGCATTAGGTTCTTTAACTGCCCTGAAAAGAAGTTTCCTCCTTGGTGATAAGAAATGATGGAACTGAATTTGGCTTGGGGGCCTGTGAGAAGCCCCTCAAGGCATTTCCCAATGGCAAAGGGTTACCATGACTGTCCTTTGTTGATCTACATTCATTAGTGTAATGCCTACCCTTAAGATATTTTCTGAATAATCCAGAATCAAGGGGCATTCCATTGCATTATGCTTAGAAAAAGCATTGTTTGTAGGAATGTTTACAATCCCTTTTTTAGGTGACCTTGTTTACCACAATTGAAATATGATGTAGGAGGTCCTTCTGTCTTTGTGTTGTTTTCATTGGTTAATAAAGAAACTGCTTTGGGCCCCTGATAGGGCAGAACTTAGGTAAGCAGAGAAGACAGAACTGAATGCTGGGAGGAAGAAAGCCGAGTCAGAGGGACGCCATGGATCCTCTGCCTGAGACAGATGCTGGTTAAAATATTTCCCGGTAAGCCACTGCCATATGGCAATACTCAGATTAATAGAAATGGGTTAAACTGAGATGTGAGAGTTAGCCAATAAGAGGCTAGAGAAAATAGGCCAAGCAGTGATTTAATTAATACAATTTCTGTGTGGTTATTTCAGGGCTAAGCTAGTCGGACGGCTGGGAAGAACAAATGGGCCCTCACCAGATTTCTCTCCAAACCTCTAGAAATCCCCTCTCCTATCAAAGAATTATCATGGCCATGAGATTCAATATTGATTGTATCTCAGATCCATTCCTCCAAGGGTTCCGATATGCCTTTCAAGGCCCAATTATCCTTTTGCATTGTGCATTAGCATTTTCAAAAGCCAGAGATTCAATTATTACTTGTCCAGTTTTTGGATTTGGTATCATTCTATTTACTGCTGAATTCAATCTTTGTAAGAAATTTATGAAGGTTTCCTTTGGGCCATGTATGACTTTAGTAAATGATCCAATCTTCTTTCCTACTTCTCCAATTCTGTCCCAAACTTTTAAAGCTGCTGTATGGCATAAAACCAAGCTGTAGTCATCATATGGAGATTGTTTTATACATTAGCATAATCTTCCTCTCTAAGAAGTTGGTCTTGGGAGACTGTCATACCTCTAGCCCTACTTTGTTGTTCAATGGTCTTAGCCTCATCTTTCTACTATGCCCTCCATTGTAATTAAGGACCAGGTTTCAAGACTGCTGTAACCAAGTCCCTCCAGTCTTGAGAGATAATTCTATTATAGGTTGACCTTGAGTTTAACATCTGCCTCACAAAAGGTGAATGCATGCCATATGAGACTATCACTTCCTTGAATCTCCTTAAATCTAGTATTTCCACAGGAGTCCATTCATATCCTTGGGGATAGCTATCATTTGGTAGTTGTTCCTGTAAGGCTACTGGATAAAATTGACTGTTTGAAAACCTTAGGCTGTTTCTCTCTGTCCTTAAAGTGCAATGCTCTAAATTCCTCTGTCTGGATCTGAATATTTCTATGCTCTGTTTTAATAAGTTTTCCTAAAACTCGTATCTTAGCACTCAGATTAACCAACTTTTTTTTAGTGATAAAGCAAAAATGATAAAACTGATAATATTTATAATTGCCATTACTTAAATTTCATCTTAATTAATTATCCTCTCATTTAATTGTTCCATTTTCGAACTGTCTGGTGTTTTATCATGCAGAGACCTAACTCTCTCCATTGTAATAGTGTTTCCCATTTTTTTAATGTGGGAAAGAACTTTCCTCCCTTTAAGAATTCCCAATGGTTTCACCAAATCTGAGTGCAGAACAGCCTGGCTGAGGGCAGCAGCAGTTGTTAGCCATGAGCTGAGAGTGGCAGCCCCATGAGAGGGGTCCAGGGAAAACCCTGCCCACAGGGGAGAGAGATCCAACTGTCTGAAAAATACACATGCATTTGTGTGGGAGAAGCATGTGTGGCGGGAGCTGCCTGAAGGCAGAGCCAGCCAGTCTAGGGCGGTAAGTCCTGTGGTGTTTGAAGCCCAGTGCTTCTGAAGTTTGGGTGGCACTGGAGACTGTTGTAGAGAGGCTACAACAGGAAAATCCCAAGCTCGCTCACAGGCTTGGGGAAAAAAAGAAAAGAAAACCTAGCTGATGGGGTGGTGATTCTGGTGAGAGCCCCGACACACAGCTCCAGTGTGTGCCAGTGGCTGCAAAGCGACAGGCAAGAGGCTTTTTCATGAATTTGTGTACTAAAGTTGGGCACCCTGGTCATCTCTCCTGAGTGCAGGGGTAGTTCTCCCCTGAGAGGTGGGACCAGCTCTCCTGTTGTAGTGACCAGCGAGGGGCAGAGCCAATTCTCTCATGGCCAGTGAGGGGTGGGAACGGCTTAGCACAGACCTCCGATTTTAACTCAAATGGTTCTTGTGGCATCCTGAGGCAACATGGGCCTTGGCAGTACTAAGGCCCTTGGACACCAACATGGTCTCAGGGTCTAGACCCTGAGCATCTACACAGCCTTCAGTGGTAATAGAAGGCATGGACATCAACTCTGACCTTGGCTGCTGCTGAGTCACAGACCCAGATATGGCCCTAGGGAGCAGCCCAGGCCTGGATGACACCATGACCACATGTGCCAATACAGGCCACCCAGATCAGCACGACCCTGGTGGCAGCAAGACCCTCAGACACCAATATGGCCACAGATCATGGCCTAGACCCTGGGGTATCTGTGTGGCCTTTGGTGGTACCACAGGCTACAGACATCAATACAGACCCCAGTTGAGGTAAGACCACAGACCTAGACATGTTCCTTGTCTTAGGTTTTTAATGCTGTGAAGAAACACCATGATCATGGCAACTCTTATAAATGAAAATATTTAACTGAGGCACTTGCTTACAGTTTCAGAGATTCGGTACATTATCACCATGGTGAGGACCATGGAGACATGCAGGCAGACATGGTGCCGGAGCTGAGAGTCCTACATCTTGACTCAGGGGAAACAGGAAGTCCACTGATTTACTGGACAGTATCCTGAGCATAGGAAACCTCAAAGTCCACCCTCACGGTGACACATTTCCTCCAACAAGGCCATACTTCCTTCCAAATGGTGCCACTCCCTATGAGCGTATGGGGGCTGAATACATTCAAACTACTATGGTCTTCATCAGTGACTTGGGTTCAGATGTTACCATGGCCCCAGGTGGCAGTGCAGGCCTCTCAGATCAACACAGCTCCAGTGGCACTTTGGCCCTTGGACACCAGCATGGCCCCAGGTGGTAATCCATACCCCTGGCATTGGCATGGTCTTCAATCATATCAGGAACCACAGACATCAACCCAGACCCTGGCTGTGGTAGGGAATGGATCCAGACAAGGCCAGCAGCTGCAGCCTGGGCCTGGATGTCACCATGGACCACTTCACTCATATCTGTATGGCCTTGGCTGCAGCATGACCCTCAGATCCCCACCTGGCCTCAGGTGACAGCCCAAACCCACAGTATTTGCACAGCGTTTGGTGGAATCAGGAGTCATGATATCAACCCAGTCCTGGCTTTTGTAGGGCCACGGACCCAGACAAGGCCCCACGTGGCAGCACAGGCTATCTAGATTAGCATGGCCCTGTGGCAGTGTGGCCCTCGGATACCAACATGGACTCAGGTACCTGGCCAGACCACAGTCATCCACATGGCCTTTAGAGGTTACTAAATCCATAGACATCAACACAGACCCTGGCGGCTGCAGGGTCACAGACGCAGACACGGCCCATGGCAGCAGTTCAGGCCTTGATGTCATCGTGCCTGGTGGCTGCACAAGCCACTCAGCTCAACATGGCCCCAGTGGCTGCATGACTCTATGACAGCAAAATGGCCACAGGTGGTGACCCTTGGCCCTTGGTGGGAACATGGGTCAGGGATGTCAACACAGACCACAACTATGGTAGGACCTTGAACCCGATGTCACCCTGGTCCCTGGTGACACCAACAGCAGCCCATTCCTCACAGCCCCCATCTCTTGAGATCTGCCTCTCATAGCTCGTGAACCACTCTGCCTCTCTTTCTCTCCCATTTCTCCACTGTGCACTTGCTCATCACAACAGCGAGAACCCTGGCTGCCCCTTGGGTGTCTTTTGCCTTCCTGAGCCACATCAGGTATAATTTTGGCCTAGTTAAATACAAACTGTGTTTGCAAGTGTCTCCTGGGATGGTTATGTTAGGCGTAATTATGACCTGGGTATTGTTTTCATTTGGAAATTAAGCATGACATAAGGAGATATGACTGTGTTACAAGTTGACGAGGGGTGAACTTGTGATGGTTACTTTGGCTGTCAAAATGACTACATCTGGAATTAACTAAAATCCAGAAATGATGGGTCTGTGAGGGAATTTTGCTTAATTGAGTCATTTGAAGTGGAAAGACAGAGCCTCAATCCAGATCTTTTGAGCTGGGAAGATCCATCTTTAATCCGGGCCACACCTTCTGCTGGAACCCTGCATAAACACACAGAAGGAGGAAGCCTTACTCTTTGCCTGATTGCTCGAAGGCAGGCCCGTTCCTTCACTGGCATTAGAGTCTACTTCGGCATTCCAAGTGTATACTGTAGACAAGATGAGGCAGACAGCCGCGAGCACTGAACAACTATTGGATCCTTAGACCACAGCCTGTCAGACATTCTAGTAAGCCCCTTCTATCTATATTTATCTATGAAAGATTCATTCTATAAGTTGTTACTCCAGCCACGACTAATACAACTGGTGTTGGTGGTCTCCTTGTCTCAGTCTCCTGAGTACGGGGATGGTTTGGTTAGCTGTAGCATGTCTTTGCCTTTTTTCTGTTCATTCTACTTTTACCCAGTGCTGCCCCAGCTCCTCCCCTTCTATTTACATTTACTCTTTCCCTTTTCTATTCTCCACTGTTGTCCTAATATTAATTGGTAGTCTTACCCTGTTTGCTTCTTTTATAAGCATACCCCGGTGACAGATAACTCAACATATACAATAATATTCCTGTCCCTTTATCCTATAACAAGTACTAGCATTGAAGGGCCAGGTGTTTTACACTGCTTGGCACTGGGCTTTCACAGTGGGCCTGTGTTGTGCTGACTTCTACAGAGAGCATTCCTCTCTTGGAGCAGTATAAGGTATTCAGCTGGTGCCTAAGCATGTCATGAAGGGGCTACTGCAATGGGCCCCAGCCTAGCAGAGAGAAATGACCTTTCAACCCTACTACAAGCTGCTCCACTAAAACATTGCACATTCTTCCACTGAAGGGATTATGGGAGATTAAACAAGAATTCAGCCAACCTCCTAATGTATATACACAATTCCCCGTGCAGAAACTCAAGGGCTACACAGAGAACCAAGTTGACATGACTGCTCCAAAAATTACTAATCTAATTTAACCGGAGTGAACCAGGTGAAATCCCTGACAAAAACGTTAAAAGGATGATGATAATAAAGGTTAAATAAAATCAAAGGTGACCCAGGTAAACTCCTGAATAAATTAGAAAAGAAAACAATCAAACAACTGTATGGAGTAAAGATGTCCACACAGGCCATGAAAGTGAGTTCAGCAGAGAACTAAAAATACTGAAAAAAATCAAACTGAAATGTTGGGAATGAAAAACCCAATAAGTGAAGAAATTCAGCCACTGAACCATGGGAGTAGAACGGATCGAGTGGCAGGAGTAGACAAGTTAGAACATTAAGACAGTGGCAACGAT
This sequence comes from Alexandromys fortis, assembly GCF_014885135.2. Lineage (NCBI taxonomy): Eukaryota > Metazoa > Chordata > Mammalia > Rodentia > Cricetidae > Alexandromys > Alexandromys fortis. Next base: position 1,040,710 of record NW_026067891.1, read on the forward strand.
GGATTAACAAGGAAACAAAGAGAACACTCAAGATCTCTGTGGCACCATTACAAAGCCAGGTCTACAAATTACGAATGCAAAAGGAGAATTGTAGGCGGACTTTTCTGTCCCACCATCTGCTCCCTGAATAACCACACAGAGATAGCCAATAGCTTAGGCTTATTTTTAAGTAGCTCTTGTAACTTAAGTGAACCCAATTCTATTAATCTGCCCTGAAGTTCATTTACCTCATGTATGTACTTCCCATCCTGATCCCTCTGTGTCTCATGGCGTCTCCTCAGACTTCTCCCTTCTTCCCAGCATTCTCTCTGTCCTGAAAACCCTGCCTAGCCATCAATCAATCAGCTTTTCATTAACAATGAGAGGATCTTCACAGTGTACAGAAGGATTATTCCACAGTAGAGAATGTCAGGATAAACGCCTAAAAAACACCCAGTAGAATAATACCAGAACATTCCCCAAATCTGGGGCTATCCAGCTACAGGAGGAATTCAGGTTGCCAGCCCAAGCCATGAAAGACCTTCCTGTGCCATATCACAGCTGAAACACCAAGCAGCCAAACAAAGCAAGCTTATTGAAAACTGAAAGAATCACCAAGCCCCACATACTGGTGAAGCTGTCAGAGCAAGAGCAGGTTTCTCAATAGCAACTTTTAACGTTTCCAGAGCACAGGCTGACATATTCCAAACAAATACTGGGACAGACAGTGGAAGTCTCCCCAGATCTCTATAGCTCATAAAACATGCTTCTCAACTAAAAAGGAGAAGAGAAAACTTCCCACGCAGAAGACAGTAAGCTCATGGCTACCCATTTCCATATGTTAATTTTGTATTCTGTCATTTTGATGAGAGTTGTTCATCAGCTCTGGTGTTATGGTGGAATCTTTAAGGTCTCTTTGATATGGAATCATACCATCTGAAAACAAGACAGTCCTTCTTGCAGGCAGAAAACAGATGGACCATGTTTTAAATCCAATATTTCAGTTCATATCTTTTGATTGGAGAATTGCAACCATCTATATTCAGTATTTGTAGTAAAAAGTGTATAATAAATTCTGTCATTGTATATTAAATTTAGTCATTTTTTAATTTTGCAATGTCTAATGCTTTCCAAATTTTCATTTATTTATTTACTGTTCTAATGTGGTTTATTATTTCCTGTGTGCTCATGGAAGTGTTAATTTATCTCTCCTGTGGGTAGGATTCCTTTGAGGGTCTTCTGATAGCCACAATCCACCCAGTTGGCTTCCTGGGTGTCATCCATCCTGGCTCTGTAATTTTAGCATGTGGGGAATTTCTTTATACTATGTGAATATATGTTGCTGCGATTGGTCTAAAAAAGAAGATGATTGACCAATAGCTGAACAGGATAAAGATAGGTGAGAGAGTCAAACTGAGAATGCTGGGAGGAAGAAGGGCAGAGTCTGGAGTCTTGAGCAGACACAGAGAAACAAGAAGGACATGCCATACTGGGAAATGATATCAAGTCACATGGCAAAGTGTAGATAAAATATGGATTAACAAAAATGTAAGAGTTAGTCATAAGCCTGATGACCGAGCATTTATAATTAATATTAAGCCTCTGTGTGGTTACTTGGGAGCAGGTTGTGGGACAGAAATTTCCGCCTACATTAGCATCCTGACCGTAACTGTTATGGAGAGACTTCTCTGTCTGCATCTGTCTAGGTCCTAATTTGTGCTTGGGCTTGCTGTCTATTTCTTTCTCTAGGAAATTTGGGGCTACAGTGTCATTGAGTGGCTTTATTCTTATCTCAGGTCCTCCTCTCTACTGGGCTTTTGAGTTTTGTCCTTTGATGGCCTCTCAGAGTGCGCAGATGTCATGGCCACAGTCTTTCATTCTTTTTGTCATTGATGTTTGAATGCTGCCCCTCATCAGCCTTGTCCTCATCTTCCTGGTCCTCCTCCTGCTTGGTGGCCTCTTGGTGATATTTTCCACTGTGCTTTTTATTCGGTTCATCGGGTTTTCATCGACAACCTTTCTAGTGATTTGTTTTCTTTCTAAATCTCTATTTTCTTGCTGAATTTTTCTTTGATGTTGCCAGTTTTTAAATCCATCGTCACTGAGTTTTCTCATATATTTTGGTTAGTTTTTTACTTTATGTTGCTGACTTTCCTCTCCAGTCACTGACCATTTCTATCAGAAAAACTACACACATACACACACACACCACACACACCACACATGCACGCACGCACACACGTACGCACGCACATGCATGCACACACATGCGCACACACACACAGAGTCACTCACACACACACACACCACACATGCACACACACACACAGAGTCACTCACATAAGTAGGACTTGAAATCAAGCAGAGAGGAGAGCAGGGGGAGGAGGATGGGGACTTTTGGGAGGAGATGAGAAGGAAAAACTTTGGTGAGGATGGGGTAGGGTGTGTGGGAGAGAAGGTAAACATGGTCAAATTACCTGATATATTTGAGATTATCTTCATGAAACCCACAGTATGTACAATGAATATACATTAGTAACAAAAGCAAAAGAACAAAGCAAAACAACCCAAGGTAGAGGCTTTCTATAATAGGTGCAGAGCAGATTCTAAACTCTATTGTTTACAAAACAACATTGTTTCCTTTTTTTAAAAAAAGGAGACCTGGAGCTTGGGAAGATTAGATCAGAAACAGCAAAAGACTGTCAGGGAAGGGATTGAGGACAGGGAAGGAAACAGATGGAGGTGGGATCTATATATTTTATAGTTTTGATTTTGGTACCAAAATTGCTTATTGCATCAAGAAGAAGTCAGAGCTGGGGTGTGGCTCATAGATCAGTTAATCGCTGACCGAGCATGACAAGGCCCCTACACCACACAAAATAAAACACAACAAATCAACCTCAAACTTGAATAGATGGAGAGCGTGAAACCTGTCTGTCAAATTGCAGATAAAAGTGTCCCTGTGGCAATCCACTCTTACAGGACACATATCAAGGGAGAAAAGACCCTCAGAACACGAACTGGACTTAGAATAATTCTGTCGAACAAGATTGTAGCAAAGAGACAGTTCATAGTGGATGCTGGTTACACCTGCGAGGAGCGGCGGAGTCTCTGTTCCCAAGTCCGCCACACGGGGGCGCTCGCTGCCTCCTCATCTCTCCTGAGCTTCAGGGATCTCCGCAGCCCCGTTACCTTCTTCCGGGGTCTCCTAGTGATGGGTTTGGGTGGGTGAAGTTTTCCTTCTCAGTGGCCACCACCTCGTTGTTAACTGAGGACCTGATGCTTCACTGGAGGGGATGGCTGGTTGGCAGGGCTGTGCACAAGGGGCAAGTCCTGGTGTCACTGCTCACCTGCCTGGGACGACTCAGGAGACACAGCAGTTAGGCAAAAAACCGTCCCACCCCCTACTGCTTTTATCACCAGACTCGATCCTGAAATGGAGAAGGAAGAAAGAACAACAACCTTTCTCTCTTCCCCCAAACTACAAGAAACCACCAGACTCTCCTTTCCTTCTCTTATACTTCAGTTGGGCCCCCCTGCACTGTCTTTGTGCAGTGCTTTGCCTCAACGACTCTTTCTTTTGTTTTTGAACGTTTGCACGGCTTTGATGTTGTTATCTTGCAGTTTTTAAGAAAATGACCGAAAAAAACTGAATTCACTCTGTCCTGGGTTTGATTTCCGAGGGTTGCCGAACAGACGGTGTGGCATGATCACCTGAGTTTTTGCTGTCTCCACTCATGAACGGGGAAGCTAGAGTACCTTTTCTAGAAAGTTGTCTGCGGAGATTTGAAAATATACCTTCGCTATGAGAAAAGTCATACAAAACCAATCAGGAATTCCAGGGTGTTTGTTGCTGTGACATGCCACAAGCACCAACCAGGTTTCCCTCCCTGATCTCCACACGGGCTAATTTTGAAGCAAGTCCTCACTCTGCTGGTTCATTTGGGAAAACAATGTAAAAAATAAACTCTCTCTTTTAAAACATTGCTGGGACTTTAGGGAGAGATCAGTGCTGGTGCCCAGCTCACTTTCCAGTTCATGGGATGGTACAGCCTACATCTACAATAGGTCTTCTCAACTCAACCCAGTCTAGAAACTTCCTCCCAGATGTACCCAGAGGCTTGCTACCATGGTCATTCTAAATCTCATTGATTTGATACCAGTATTAACTAACCCAGTTCACCCCTTGTCAACTTGACACCCAAACCCCTTGTCCCTACAGGCTTGGGGTCATCTCATATTGCAAAATGTATTCAGTTTAGCTTCAAAGACTGCGTGGTCGATAAGTTTCAACACTGTTCAGAGGAGAAAAATCCAAGTCTCACCTGAGACTCAACTTCTTAACTATGACCCCTTATAAAATAAACAACAAGTTACAGACTTCTGATTGTGATGGCCCAGAGTGACTGTTCCCATTTCTAGTGAGGAGACTGGGCCTAATAAGGAAAACTCAGTCAGAAACACCGCAGGGTGGGGCTGGAGAAATGGCTCAGCAGTTAAGAGCACTGCCTGTTTTTCCAAAGGTCCTGAGTTCAATTCCCAGCAACCACATGTAGTGAGACCTGGTGCCCTCTTCTGGCCTGCAGGCGTACATTCAGTCAGAATACTGACAATACTGTACAAAAAATAAAAGAAACACCGCAGGGTAAGTACCAAATTCTGCAACTCCACGTGGGATCTGAGGCTTGTAATAGATTTGTCCTGACTCCAAAGAGTCAGGCACAGCCTCTCTCGGGTCAGTTCCAACCTATGCTTGAAGCTTTAGCAGATGTCACAAGGTTCCAACATCTTCAGTATCCTGGAGTCTCCATTACAACCGAGGCTTCACCTTCACCGTCACACAGTGGCCTCTCAGGGTCTCCTTGCAGGCTCTGTCACCCACTGTCTTGACTCAGTTGGCTCTCTGAAACTATGGTACAAGTCTCTACGGCTTTTGCAATCCTGCATCTTTCACACCTGCTAAGCCAGTGCCCAGTGGATGCTGCACTAAGGTCTTCTGCCATCTCCGAGTGGAGCCTGGGCTCTTTGGACCACAGCTGCACTGGTTTCGTGTGCTGGTCCTGGGAAACACTTCCTCAAGTTATTCAACCAGGGAACCTCCTCTATGGCAGCCTTGGTTTAGACTCCTCCCTCTTAAATGAACTCACAATGTCATAGGATGGAGCCTTCAATGGGCGGACCATACCACGGGGCACCTTTTTGTCACCCAGTGTCACCTTCTCTTTAACGCCATTCATCTCCTTACCGATCAGAGTTGCCGCCTCGCCTGCCTCTCTATCTCTGAAACCTTGATCTCACCTGCACACTTTTTCTCACCAAACTTCAGCATCACCATCTTCCTGATCCACTTTCCTCTCTATCACTGGGGGCCTCGAGGAGAACGTGAGCAATAAGTTTGCCGCCACCCAGTGCTCTCCTGTCTGGAGACTTCCTCTGCAAGGACTATCAGCCTACGCTCTTTAAATTCAACCTTGCTCCAGTTCTCAGGACATGGGTAGAACGCAGTCAGAACTTCTGCCAGAATATCACACAATGTCCCTAACCCACTTCCAGATAGAACGTTTTCCCAAAGCCTCCCTGAGTCTCCACTGTCAACATTTCTCTCTGTATTCTTGTTTTCCAGGCTCTGATCAAAATGTCTCAATTCAGCTGTAAATTCAGCTGTGCTTACAGCATCCCGGAGATTTTCTAGCCTGGAGTTTCAAGCTCTTCCACATGCCTCCCCCAAACCAGTTCAAAAAGCCTAAGAACCACATGGTCAGGTTTCTCACAGCACCACCGTCCCCCCCCCCCCACCAATACCAATTCTGATGTATTAGTTACTGTTCCTGCTGTTGGGATCAAACACCTGAGAAAAGCAATGTGAGGAAGGAAGGGTTTGCTTTGGCTCACGGTTCTGAGGGGTACAGTCCACCATGGTGGAAAGGTATGGTGGTGGGAAAAGGTCGGTCACATTGTATACACCATTCCAGATGCCGAGAAAGTGTGTGCTCAGCCATCTTTCCGTCTGTCCAGTCCAGGATCTCAGTTCTGCCCACAGTCAACACGGCTCTCCCACCAGATCCAGGGTTGCTCATGGCTTCGGTTCAGCTCGTAACACATCTTTGTCCTCACGTGGAGTTAGGAATCTACCCTGGCAAGCAAGAAGCAACCTAAGAAGTTTTCTGTCATCTAATAATAGGTTTCTCTGCTGATACAGTAAGCCAGATTGAATATATGATATATATATATATCACCAGGTTTATATGAACAAAGCGACTCCCAGGTGAGTTCTCCAGTCGCAGAGTTGGAGGTCAGAGAAACCACACACCTGAGCTAAATCGGGGAGATTATATAGCCGGTAGACGAAGGGTAATGGCGTGTCCGCCACAAGCTGGGTTTGTGCCTAAGTGAGATGTTTAGGCAGGGATTTAGGCTGCTGTGGCCAACAGCAGAGATACAATACTCTCCAGGAATGTGGAACTGGGCTTTTCAGTACCTTTTCTTTGTTGGAGACTCTTTGAGAGAGCAGGGTTTGGAAAGAGAGAGAAACAGGAATAGGGCCTTTGGGATCATGCAGGGTCAAGTTGGAGGTTCCAATTGTACACTACTTAATGTCAGTGAGATGCCCACCACAGTCCCACCAGAGTGCCACTGTGTCTGAACTCACCCCTGGAAATTACACAGGTGACACCAAGAGCAAATACTGTCTCCTACATCCCACAGGTCTGAGTGCAGTCCTACAAATAGACTCCCTCCTGCCCCCAGACAGAGAATCTCCGTGTAGCACTGCCTGTCCTAGAACTAGCTCTGTAGACCAGTCTAGCCTTGAACTCAGAGAGATCTGCCCGCCTCTGCCTCCTGAAGGACGAGATTAAAGGCGTGCACCACTACCTGACAAATAGACATTTAATAAGGATTTGGCTGTGTGAAGCCACGGTAATGCTGGAGGCGGTGACGGTTCTAGAAAAGCCTTGCACTACCTGTCGTGACCTGCAGAGGGCACCCTAGAGACAGCCTGCCCGGCACTCATTAAACGGATGAGGGTGGGCCCCAAGGTGCGCCGCTGGTTTTACGATAGATAAGAGTTGAGTTTACTGCTTTCTTCTGGCCTAGAGCCCCATCACATTGCAGTATGGCTCCGGACTCACCAGATGGCTACATCATGCCCTCAGACCCCCGTCCTCCAGCATTGTGAGCCTAGTCTATTCCACTGTCCATCCGTCCCCCAGGACAGAACACAAAGAAAGGTGCTCTGTGACATGGATGGGAAGTGCTTGCTTAAGACTGTCTCGTGTCACCGAGTGGGAAGCAGAACTGAGCAGGGGTAAGCCAAGCTGAAGGTCCTGGAAGGTGTCCTTCCCCACAGGACAATGTGGATGGGGAGGGCGGACTGTCCCAGCTTAAACTTCTATCCCTCAGCGGGCATGAAGGGATGTCTGGTGCGAATCACTCGTCCCCTGTGCGAGCCTCTGGTCTGAGAGCCGGTTGACAGGGTGCTGGATCTGAGAACTGGTGACAGTGTCCTGGGTCCATTGTCTCAGTTTCCAGACAGTTCCAGACAAGACCAAAGGCAGCTGCTTCAGAGGCTCGCAGGAGAGAGACAGGCTGCTATTTTAAGACAGCCACCGAGCTCTTTTTCGCAGCCGTAGAAGCAGCCGATCACGGGGATGGGAAGGAGGGGGGCGTCACAAAGTACCAGGGAGGGCGTAGTGGACAGAGCAGAAGAGGCCTGCGGCGTCTGCCTTGGCTGATGGGCAGTTCAGAACCACGGGGCACACCAGCGCCCACCCATGCCACTAATGGGGAAACTGAGGCAGAGATGTGTATAAGCAGGGGCTGTAGGATCAGAGGTCAAGGCTGCTTTCCTTTGTAAATGACAGAAGTCTCTTGTTTTGTTTGAGCTAGGGGCCGTATCGGTACGAGGAGAAAAAAATTGTAGACAGATGGAAGCAGCAGGTATTTGATTAAAACATATGGCGGAAGAGCCAGAGTTCGAACCCTGGAACCCATGTCAAAACGTCAGCATGGTGGCTCGCACTCCCAGAGCTGGGGAGGCAGAGGCCAGAAGATCCCTGGGCTGCTTGGTGAGTTCCAGGCTAATGAGACTCTGCGTTTTTGTTTTCTAAGGTGGTGCTTTTGGAATGATGCCCAAGGCTGTCCTCTGGCTGCCACATATGTGAACGTACACGAGTGTATATGTATGTGTGTGCATGCATGCACATGACCTACATACATATGTGCACCACACACATAGATCCACAAACAAAACAAACCCTACACCAGGGACCTCTGTTTCAGCTGGTTCATAAACACGTCAAGGTTCGGAGACGTTCTGGGAGGAGCCAAGGCCGTCAACCTTTCAGAGGGACTAGGTGTCCTAGGACTTGCGGCTACCTTCGGCCGGGCCTCACTGACCTGATGAGATAATCTTTTTGGTTGCTACTTGTGTCGTTAAAATGTAAGATACGTGATACTTTGAAAGCGTTACAAGGTTTGCTGGTCCTGGATTCCTCTCAGAAGCCGGGCTCTCTCCCTCCCCTCAGTGTTTATTGGATTCATAAATTACAGAGATGGGATAAAAATGCTAATTTAGCAGTGTGCTTCCCCTTCCTTTGCACAAATGCTAAGGGAAGAGGCATTTTCCCAGAACTTCCAGGAACTTCCTAAGTCCTGGGGACAAGGCCTGTGGGATGCAGCCTTGTTGCTTAAGGTGTGGAGGGTTAGAATTGGCTCCCTCTTCAAACTTCTGCTCTGTCTTTAGTTTGTACTCTCTCTGCACACTTCCTTCCCCATTTGGTGGACATACTTCTAGAATTTTCTCTCCACCATGCTATATCAATAACAGGGCACACTGAAGTGTGGTCACCTATTGGTAGTCTCTTTCAAAGTGAAGTTTTAGGACCCCACTGAAATCAGGACACATTCTCTTGGGGTTCAGGGAAGGGAGAAAATGTGAAGCTGAGGTCACTTCGTGTAGCTCATCTAACTGTGATGTGGACCTCAGAACTTTCCTGTGTGTTCTCAGCTGGCTGGTGCCTGAGTGAAGCACCTGGGATGAAGTCCCACCCTTGCAGAGACCGTTTGTAAAATGGCAGCATTGACCTGAACCTCCCTCCGTCCTGTGTACTTTACCATGCAGGGTAATGTCAGCACCCCATGGGATGGCCTACTGGAAGTCTCTGAAGTTGCCCTCTGTCACAGATGCCAGAGACGACCAACCCAGAGCCTGAAGGTCCATTCTGGCTTCTAGTTGTGGAGGCTTCAGTCTGCAGTGTGTGGCCTCTTGTGTTTGGGACTGTGGGAGCTGGCACCTCACGGGCCTGGAGCCATGGTGCATGGAGCAGGCATGCTCAGCTTCAGGGCAGGATATGAATGAAAGAGGAAAACAAAGGGATTGGGGTCTTACTATTCCCACCATGATACCCCTCCAGTGATCTCACACCTTCCACCAAGCCCCACCTAGCAAAGTCCCCCCGTACTGAGCCAAGTTGGGGACTTGGCCTGAACACTGGTGGAATGGTTAGTTTTCTGCAATCTTAAGACAAGCTAGAGCCATCTAGACCAAGGCTGAGGAACTGAAAGTGGCGGATTGGCCTCTAGGCAAGTCTGTTGGAGACTTCTTGATTCATGTGGGAGGGCCCAGCCCCCTGTGGGCGGTGCCACCCCTAGGCAGGTGATCCTGGGATGGGTCAGAAAGCAAGCTGAGCAAGCCATAGGGAGCAAGCCAGCGAGCAGCACTTCTCCAGGGCTCTTGCTGCAGTTCCTGCCTCCAGGTTCCTGCCTTGAGTTCCTGCCCAGGCTTCCCTCCACAGTGGACTGTAAGATGTAAGGGGAAAGAAATTCCGTTCTCCTCAACTTACTTTTGGTCCAGTGTTTGTCACAGCAACAGAAAGCAAACCAGCTCTCCCCGTGCCACCAGCCTGTGCCACCTGCCTAACCCTCCCCTGTCCAGGTGAAGCTAGAGGGAGGGGAGAGTGTAAGCAGCCGGGACCATGTTTGGACACACATTTATGACCCTGGACTACCACAACCCTGCAGGTTTCACCTGAAGAAAAAACAGAATTTACAAATTTTATTTGTTTGTAAATTATTATTTATTGAAGACCAGAAAACTGGAGACAAAGATTATTTAAGAACCATCTACAGCAGTGTCTGGCCCATGTCTTTGAAAAGTGTCTGCAAGGTATTTACTGTCCTTTCAAGATCAGGATTCAGCAAGGGCAAGAGGCAACTGACTGGCCGCTTGGCTTAGCTATTAGACTGGAATAGGAGATAATGTTGAAAAAAAATACAAGGACTCAGCGTCCGATAACATAATAAATACCAACAGCACATCTAAAGACGCAGAGCCACGGCTCATCCACCTGGATGTAAATGGTTTTAAGGCTGGCCGTGGTGGCTCCAACTGCCGTCAGCTTCAGCCAAAGACTGATTACCCAGTGATGCTTAAGGCAAGTCGCACTTTGGTTCAGGAGCCACTAACACTGGGTACAGTTGCTAAAGCAGATCCAGTGGAAGAGGGTCTGCCTGTGGCTTTAGACAAACGCCTTCTTGGTTTTGGCACGTGAGATAGGTCCTAAGGAAATGCCTCCTCAGACTCCACAAGTTGCTGTGAGGAGACAACCTCAGAGCGCTACACCCCAAAGCCACAGTAGCTGTTTGGGTAACTATCGCCGCTCCAAAGACAGGCCAAGACTGGGGAAGGTTGGAAGATAGACGGATTTCAGCTTCTCGCCTGCTTCCTACAAGTGGGACACACGCACGCTTCCAGCCTATGTTTGGAAATCAAATGTCACTTTCAAAGGGAGGAATCCCAGAAGATTGACTTTGTCCCAGAGATTTGTCACCAGGAGTTTGGGAAAGGGAGTCTCAGAGAGAACGAAAGCTAGCTAGAGCATCTGGGGACACTCCAGGCCCACGCCGCAGCAGGGTGGAAGCGTGCTGAGCTGTAATTAAGGGTGATCTAGTCTGTGCTGGTTCACTGCCACTCTTCCGAAGCCAAAGCTGTGTGACTCCCTGATCCCGGACCCTGATCAAGTTACCTGACCCCTTTAAACTCTACCTAAAGTGGGCAGTGGCACAGGCCGGTCCCCCCAGCCCTGGACAGGTGGAGGCAGGAGGCTGGTGAGACCAGGAAGCTGGTCTGTATAGCAAGTTCTAAGACAGCCTTGGCTATATAGAGTGAAACCAAACCAAACCCAAAGTCCCCAAGTCTGTGCTGTGTTGCTGTGGGTGGAAGGCTGCTATGTGGCTGGAGCCAGCTATAAGAGCTGGGTCAGTCTGGTTTGCTGTGGTTAAGACGGAAGTTGTCAGAGGTGTCTTGTGATCTTATTGGGTGCTCCCTGAAGAGTGGATGTGAGAGGAGGAGCTTTCTGTGGACTGAAGGAAGAGGCTGGGACTCCTCAGAGTGCCCTGGGGAGGAAGCAGCAACTTAGGTGTGGGGGTGCAGGCAAGTCTTTGAGGGTCTTCACTGTGAGGCTATTAGCCACCTCTGGTCATGGTTGTGGGGTCTTAGGGGAGCTTCGGGCTATCCAGATCAGGTAAGGGTCATTTAGACTATTAGTAGCTCCAGCCCTGGTTGGGGGAGCTTGGGGAGCCCCTGAATGTAAGGGTCATTTAGATGAGTAGCCACCTCCAATTCTGGCTGTAGAGTTTGGTATGGCCTGGCCCAACAGAGGATGCAGATCACTGGGCTACTTATTCCTTCCAACTCCCAGCTTTCTGGGTGGAAGAACAGACTTTACATCTTTCCCATTGGAAAGACAATGCTGCATGCTGACCGTTCCTGGTTTCTCTGGAGATATGTGGGTGCCTTTGTGCTGTGCTTCTAACAAAAAGGGGACTATGAGATCCACGACCTCACTTCTGAGTGCCAAGAAACAATACGGGGTCACGGATGTGAACCAGCTCCTGCTCCAGGGTCTTATCACAGCAGATCAAATATCAACATGGAGTCTCTCATTCAAAGACTTGCATCCCATGCTGGGATGACTATTCTTGGTTGTCAATTCGATTACATCTGGAAGTAACTGAAATCAAAGAAGCTGGGTACACCTGCGAGGGATTTTCTTTCCTTCATTAAACCATTTGAAGTGGACATAACTCAATCAGCTGCTGCATGCTGGCACCCATCAGAAGCCTGGGGTTGCAGACGTCATGGGCCCGCAGTTTGAAGGTCACTTCAATCAGGACTTGTGATGAGGCCTCTGCCACAGGACAGTGCTTCCCTATGTGGTTTCTCGATGGCTGCCCACAGTGTCCAGAGTGACATCATCTTCATTCCTTGGAGCAGGCAGTGTTTCATAGCAGCATCAGCCAGAATGGGGAGTGGGTCTCAGGCCTCTCATGGTGGGATAGATAGGACCCAGCTGGTCTCTCTTAGAGGTCAGACTCATCACAGGACACTTGTGGAGTGAGGCTAACGAGCTTCCCTGCTTATCATGTGGCCTGCGGGCTGCAGAGGCCAGTGGGCAGCGATGCACCCTGTCCTGGAGGCCACAGGATCCCTGAGTCTGGAAGAAAGTAGCTCTACAGAGTGCAGGGGAGAATGGTGGACTCAGTGACTTCTCACACATCAGAGCAGGCCGCTGTGGTTCAGAATTCATCTAGACCCCAAATTTCACAAATAGAAGTCTTAGTTCCAGATCAGGGAACCAGGGAAGTCAAGGGATTTGTTTCTACAGCCCCGCACCTCAGTGGTCGAGCTGACCATGGGATGGATGCATGGGTGGATCGTCAGCCAGGCGTGAGACTGTATCAAGTATTTTCCTCCTCATGTGGGGAAAATAGACTTGACAGAAGCTATAAACTCATCCTAAATTCTTAGTGTCATCCTCCTGATGCCATAGGTGGAAAACAAAACAAAACAAAACAGTCACAGACAGACATGTATGCCCCTTATTGTCTGTGTGATCAGTCAGATGGTCATGTCTCTGACTGCTCAGCTATAGAAGGAATGGGTCACCTGCTTCTCTAGACTTGGGAGAAGGGATGGTTGAGGATGTGTAAGGTGTTCACAGCCAGAGCTAACATATGCATGGCTCTCAACGGGACAGGCCAATGTCCAGCTCTGGCTATGTGTTTGTCCCTAAGTCTGTCTCAGAACTACTTTGGGGGCTTCCAAAGGAGGAATGGGGATTCTCTCTGGCATCTGAAGGTGAGTTGCAGTTGCTTCTAGAATGATCCAAGCCTGCCTGGGCATGCCACTCCCAGGTCTGCTTTGCCCGCAGACATTCCAAAGTCCTGGAAGGCTCACCCTGGATCCCAAGTGGAGGATTAGAGGGGTGATTCACCCATGAAGACAGGCCAAGTCAGAATCCAGATGACACAGGAAGAAAGTCTCCTTATACCTCAGGGACAGTAAGACTCAGAAGGAACATCGTGTTTTCAATTATCCACAGGGGTGAAGAAGCCTGAGCAGCAAGCCAGCCTACTGGGCGCAGAGTGGATGCTGAAGGAAGCCTGAGCAGCAGCCCCTACTGGGTGCAGAGTGGATCCTGAAGGAAGCCAGAGCAGCAAGCCAGCCCTATTGAGTGCAGAGTGGATGATGGTCTAAGAAATCAAACGATGCCTCACCCCACGACTGCAAGAGCTCTTTCCCAGAAGAGCTGTGTTGCAGGGGGCAGGGCATCTTACACCATCACGTTGTCACACAGGATGGACCACTGTGCGGTCAGAGAGGTGACATTGCTATGGTGTGACCAGGCTTGGACTAAATGGAAGGTCAGGAAGAGAAAGTGCTTGAGCTTCTCAGGGAGCTCGGCGGCAGCCTGTGCTGGGGCCTGTCAGTGTGCACAGCTGAGTCCTCCTCTCCAGGGTCTATGTTTATCTGTAAAGCCATAGACAATAAACACACAGACACACAGAATTATTTTAAGTAGGATAAGTGCTATGAAGAAACAAACATGGGAGTCTGTGCACCAACCCAGACCTCACCCGCCTGCCATGACGTCCCCACTCTCCCAGACCTAGCCGGGGTCACACATCTTGCACACCAGCCCAGCCAGATAAATGTAGTACTCGACTATTTTTTTTCCTTTAGTAGATGGAGGCTACAAATGCAGAAAATAAGGAGCCATGGGGTGCCCAACCCGAACTGGTACAGCTGCAGCTCAACTCCTCCATCTAAGCTGCGTGCACATTCTGGAAGAGGAGCAGAAAGATTGTAAGAGTCAGAGGACCAGGATATCTGCGGCAAGACCATGTGAAGACGCATGTGGGACGCTAGGGATGCCACATCCTGAAATTTCAACAGTATGGCTGTAGTGGCAATGACTGCTAACCTGACAAAATGGTTGGGGGAAGTTTCACAAGACCCTACTGCTAGACAAAGATGGCAATTAATGGCTGCGGAGACAGGGAGGACTGGTCTTCTCCAGAGATGAGTTCCCCGGAGGTTACCTATCCCAAGCAGTCAACCCTAAACACATGCACATATGAGCAAGACTAAATGAACCCAGTAGAGTGCAAACACGTGTGTGTGTGTGTTGTGTTTGTGTGTGTGTAAAATAGTAAAGAGAGGGAATAGGGGGAACATGGGAGAAATTAGTGGACAGGGGGAGATGGAGGGGTATAAAATAATATAAATACAGCACTCATATGAAATCCTGAAAAATTTTTCAACTAAAAAACAAACAGATGTGGTGGTGGTGCATGCCATTAATCCCAGCACTCGGGAGGCAGAGGCAGGTGGATCTCTGAGATCAAAACCAGCCAGGGCTACAGAGTAAGTTCCAGCACAGCCAGGGCTGTTACACAGAGAAACCCTGTCTCAAAAAACAAACAAACAACAAAAACCATACCAAACCAAACTAAAATAAAACAATGCCCCCCCCAAAACCAGACAAATGGTAAAGAGAGTACAGGGAATGAGAGATGGGTAGAGATGAGATGCTCTTTCAGTGGGGTGACCAAGAAGGAGGACATGACCTTGGTGCTGAGGTCAAAAGGAAGCAAGGCACTGAATGGTACAGACAGGGGAATGGTTGGCACAGAGGCCTGAGGCCACAGGCTCCTGGGGTGCTCAAAACACTGGAAGGATAATGTGGTACAAGGGACAGAGTGGTAGGAGGGTCCCTCTGCACATGTGTGGGAGGAACATGGGGTTTCCTGTGAGCAGGGGACAGCTCATCTCAGAGCAGGTCTGGGTTCACATGGGTCTGTGTTCTCTCTGCTTGCTTTGCCCCCATCATCTCCTCACGTGTGCAAGGCCTGGGGTCTCCATCCCTGCCTCACGCTTGAGAAATCTCAGGCGCAGCTCGGCCAGGGTCTCTTACAAAGGTTGCCCCAGCTGCCAGACACTGAGAAGGGTCCCCTTGATTGGGAAGGGTTGTTGGATAGGTCTGTGGATCTCTGCAGGACACACACTCATGGCCCCGTCTCTATTCACTGTGTGTTCAGGACCTCAGACCCCACCAGCCATAAGTGTTATCCGTCTCTGATAGGGAGCAACAGCTCTGCTGATGGGAGTTTCCATGAGAAGCCCATCTCATGACCTGTGACCTGTGACCTGTGACCTAGCACCAGATGAACAGCCAGGGGACAGCAGGGACATGCTTGCAGTGCTAGATGGCTGCCACTGAGAAGTAGGTGCCGTGCTCCAGTTACCCTGGCTGAGATCATTTGCTCTTGGTCCTAAGTTGGGTCTGGAACCTGGGTGTCTCCAGGCACAGCTCCCATCCCACCACTGGGCCAGGTCTGGGAAGTTTCGAAGCTTTGCACTCTGTAACCAATGCTCCTCACCTAGGCCATACACTGGCCTGCTCACCCATGAATGGCCTTGGGCTGTGGGGGCTGGGACTCATTTTAATGAAGGACCAGCGCTGTCTTTCAGATGTTTAAAGGATTTAATGATCTGTGTCTGCTATAACCCCCAACTTAAAAGAGACAGTAGGATCCCCAGAGCGCGGAGTCTCTCTCCCAGAGTCCCATGGGGGAAGAGGAGGAGGCAGAGGCAGCTTGCCTGCGGGCTTCCAGGCACACCACTCCTCACTGTCCCTAGTACTGCCCTCTCCCTGTTGAGAGTATCCCACCCCCTTAGCAGGGAATCTGGAAAGAACCAAGGGGCCTAGAGAGGGTCAGGTCCGTCGGGAGGAAACACAGATTTCTTATGCCTGTAGACTTTGCCAAGATCTCCAGAAGCAGCCGACTTGGGTACAAGGGCGGGTGCTTTCCTGTGGGAAAATGTGGGGTGTTTCCACTTATAGCCCGATAATTGGGCCCAGCGAGGTCCACAGCATGGATGACATCATTCTGTTTAGTTGGCCTTTGGGGCTTGGGGACCCTCTGGGAAAGTGGTGGGGTAGGAAGGGCTGGAGGGCAAAGGCTCCGCTGGAAGGGACCACAGTTAAAAACAGGAACGAGTTTTGGGTGGGTGTGGACTGTGGCCGGAGCAACTGAAGCAGGCTAGCCCAGGGAACGAAGTACACATAGAGTCAAGATGGGTAGCAGGGACCAGGCCTGGAGGCAGAACTGGGCAAGGAGGTTGGAAGAACGAACGGGCAACGGAAGGGAAGTGAACAGATGGGATTCAGGGTTTCTGGGAGCTGCTGAGCCCAGGGGAGGGCTGCGCACCGTGACACTGGATACAGTTCAAGAGCCAGTTGTCATTCACGACTTCTGTCACTTGGGGCTACTCTCTCGGCCCCTCTAAGACTGCAGGTGCCAGGCACTGTCAACTTCCAGCCCAGCCTTGCTAACAAAACCCTGCTTTAACTGGGGTGGCCGTACAGGCAGCTGGGACATCTGTGTGCTTCCCTCGCAGCTGGGAGTGGGGGTTTGCCTAGCTGACACAGCCTTAGGTCCCTTCCAAGGAAAATGACTATGGTCTCTTTGAAGGGCTGGGATACCCCTCCTAGGGTATGTGCCGTGAGCAGTGAGTGCCCTGGACATGACTGACTTCTGCCATGTTCTAAGTCTGTCCCTGGCACGGCCACCTGCAGTTGCTCCCAACCGCACAGGGCCGTCTCTGCTGCCTCAGATTCTGCAAACCCTCCACCCCTTCCCCAGCCCTCCCAGCGGTTCTTCCCAGGACCCTGCAATTACTAATGGCTCCCTGCCACCCCCGCCAGCCCTGAAGCCAGCTGTTTGGGCTCAGATCTCAGCCCACCACTTCCGGCCCTGTGTGACTGCTGGGTAGCTGTTCATTGGTACAGGCAGGGGAGGTCCTAAGCCCCCCACGGACACTAAAACCCACCACTGCCCAAGTCACTTATATAAAGCAGCAATGGTGTTTGTATGCAGCCTCTGCTTTGAGCCATCTCTAGATGGCTCAGAGCAGCCACGGAGATGTGAATGAAGCTCTTCTTAGACCGGTGTTGAGGGACAGCGGTGGTTTTTCAAAGTCCCACACGTCCTGTACAGATGCGAACTGACTTAAATATTTTTGATCCAGGTTGGTTGATTCTGCAGAGGCAGAGCTGACTTATGTGGAGGGCTGGCCATGTAGAAGAATTGGGAGAACCACCTCCTGCTGTTAGTATCTGAGCCTGTGTTGGGGGTCACGGTGAGGCTTAATGTAGAGCCTGGAGCTGATGGACCCATTGCTCCTGTGAAGACAAAGGCACTCCTGCCCCATATCCCTGTGAATAGTCAGTACTATCTGGTTCCTGGCCCCTCTCAGACCCTTGTGGCTTCATGCTTGTCTGTCCTCGGCTTGGGATGCCCTCTGCTCCCTGCCAGCCTTCTTCACCCATCTGCTTCCACGTGGCACTTGAAAATGGCTTATTTTTGTCTCCTTATCTAGGAAGCTACCTTTGGCTTAGCACTCAGCCCCAGGCTTGCCCTGCCTCTGTGCCTGACCAGTCAATGTGACAGCCAGTCTCTCATCCCTAAGCATCCTCAGAGACAGAGGCATCCTTGGTACCACAGCTAGCAGACTAGTGCTGATGTAGATGTGGTCCAGGCATCATGTCCGGTGCTGCATGCTGTGCCTTCTCTCGGTTGCTATGACTGCTGGGAAGGCTACTTGAATGCGTCACTTTAGCTGAGCTACTAAGCCAAGCTGCTTGTCCAACACAGTCTAGGCGTCACCATCGGCATTTTGTGGATGACATTATGTGGGAGACATCACCCTTAATCACATAGGAGCACACACTGCCAACTGAAGCCTTGAGAGCAAAGACTGAAACCTTCCAAGATCTGGGCACTCTGTTTGCACCAAGGGATAGTAGCTGTCCATTCTGATGGCCACCCAGATTTCAGAATATGCCACCTCTAAATCATGAGGAGATTCCTTAGGTGAGCCCCTCCCTAATACCCCACTATCCTGTTTCCCTGGAGAAGTAGACAGGCAACTAGGACTCAAGGAGGTTGTGCTTCATGGCCAGGGTCAGGTAGGGATAAGCAGAAGGGCCAAGGCAACACTCCAAAGAGCCTCAACAGAGCCGACTTCCCCGACCCTGCTGGTGTCATGACCCAGATCTGAGCACCAACTCAGACTCAACACTTCCTGAGCCAAGAGAGCTGACCAGTGAGCAAGGCAGCCCCTTCCCAGAGGGCTGACACAGTTTAGCAGATGAACAGAGGAAGGGGAAAGGTAACTTTGCAACTCAGCAGGTTCGGAGCTAGAACTTCTGTGTGTAACATGGCCATTGGCATTTTAAAACCAGAGCATTCTGTGACCACCCACACAAGACCCTTACAAGAGCCCGCCCTCTGACATTCCCTGGAAGGACTCATGAATCAGAAGGGTGTGGGCAGGAGGGACTCATAAGGCTCTCTGCCCCCATCTCCGATAAATTAGCTGTAACGAGTGGCTGTGGAGAGACACTTTTAGGCGTATAGTCGATGTGGGTTCCTTCCTTCCTTCCTTCCTTCCTTCCTTCCTTCCTTCCTTCCTTCCTTCCTTCCTTTCTTCCTTCCTTCCTTCCTTTCTTCCTTTCTCTTTATTCAAGACATGGTTTCTTCCTGTAGACTCTGTAGACCAGACTGGCCTTGAACTCAGAGATCCTCCTGCCTCTGCCTCCTGAGTGCTGGGATTAATGACATGCACCACCA
The DNA here is from genome assembly GCF_014885135.2 of Alexandromys fortis. Taxonomy (NCBI): domain Eukaryota; kingdom Metazoa; phylum Chordata; class Mammalia; order Rodentia; family Cricetidae; genus Alexandromys; species Alexandromys fortis. The sequence continues at coordinate 1,059,667 of NW_026067891.1, forward strand.
CCACCTGGTTGGAACTGTTTCTTGATCTGTTGTTGGCACCTATCTGGGGGCGAACAGACATTTGTTCATATCTCCTCAGAAAAGGTCACAAAATTCAAGCCCTTCCTTCCACTTGCAGGCTGTGTGACCTTGCATCGTCACCTCTGTGGAGCCTATGACCTCGGAATCCAACAACACTACACTGGTTGGACCCATGATGAAATTCCAAACCAGGGCCAAAGTCAAGGGATCTACTGGTAATAGGTTTAGGAGAGTTCTCAAGACACATGAAGGACAGGATAGTACAGTGTTTGCTACTTTTAAGAAAAGAGGGATTTAAGATTATAGTCTAGAACTCAGGGTATTGTTCAGTGGCAAAGCATATGCTTGTGATCTATTCCCTGCACACACATGTGCAAGCACGCACACACATGCACACACACACACACTTTTCTATTGCTGTGAGGACTCTTAGAAAGAAAATCATTTAATTGGGAGAGTGCTTACAGCTTCAGAGGTTTAGTCCATGATCATCATGGTGGGAAGCAGACAGGCATGGTGCTGGAGCAGTAGCTGGGAGCTTTATATCCTGATCTGAAGGCATCAGGCAGAGAGAGAGATATGGGGTCATTTGTCCAGGTAGGCAGCTGAGCCCGGCTGCTGCAGTGGATGTTGGGAGTGTATGTAGCCATGGACTAGAACACACCAGCCTTTATTTGGACTGGATGGTGTACAGAGAAATGTCGGGGTTCACAGTTCGAGTGTGTCAAGGGAGTCCTCCACCTGCCAAGAAACAGCTCTCTCTGTTCTCCAGGCCCAGCCACACCCACCTATCCATCCAATCTCCATCTCCCCTCCTTCCCTTTCCTCAGTTGAGATGAGGGGCAGGGAGTTTTCAGGCTCTGTGCTTGGCCTTGGTCAGGAAGAGCTGGGTGTGTCGGAGTAAGGCCAGCAGGAACAGAAGAAGCAGGCAGAAGGATGGATGATGATGGAACCCAGGGTCCACCACCGAAGATGCAAGCCTCATCAGCTCAGCCTAAGTTTATGACCCTGGTCCTCAGAGGCTGGCGTGCAACAATGAAGAATGAAAAGCAATTGCAACTGTAGAGGAAAGGTGGGCGGGTGTCTGTGCTGCTCCTGAAGTGGCCTTGTTCCTGGTCACCGTTTCCTGTTGCTGGGGAGAATGGGGAGGCTGCACCAGGTGGGGTTTAGGGTTAGAACCTCCAAGAGACCAAGGGGACCTAGTCCATTCAAAGAATTGTCATTGTGCACCCTGAGCAGGACCCCAGCTAGGCCACTTTCCCATCTCTCCCCTCAGATAGGCTCTCTCACCCTTCAGAGCCTCTACCTCCCTGCCCTGAAGACAATGGAGGAGCAACTCCCCTGGGTCTTGGGCATGCCGACATTGTAATGGTAAAGCCTGGTATCACAGGGCCTTACTGATTCACAGCCGTAGCTGCAGATCTCCTTAGCAACGAGGACAGTGCTGGCAGGCCCAGTTGGCACCCTTCCAGGGAGTGGGTAAGGCCTGAGGGTGCTGAGCCCCACCCTCCTTTGAAGAGGAAAGGAGAATGCAGGGAGCCAGGACTTTCTCCGGCAGCAGCAAAGTCTAGTTTCCTGTGTTAGAGGAGCGTGGGAGGGGTGTGGCGGAGGGGCGTGGGGCGTGGATCCTGTAACTCCCAGGTTCTTTCCTGGAAGGGGCAGGGTTGGCAATCAAGTACTCACTCCTTGGAGACCAGCCTCGCAGCTGTCAGGAGAAAACAGCTGTGTGGCTTCCCTTCAAAGGGGAAAGACTTCAGTCCTGTGGGAAGCCCTGCAGCCCTGTGATAGAAAACAGGAACTCCAGATAGCGTCTCCAGCCAGCAGGTTCTGTGTGGGCTACAATCCACGCTGGCTGTGTAGCCCTGGGCCAGTCACTTCGCCTGCCTCCTTGAGCCTTACTTACGTCACGCTTTAAATGTGGATAAGGATACCCGCTTCACAGGGACACTATGAGAAGAGGAGATGGAGTATCTGGATACCTTGTATACAGAGCAGTGCTCGCTCAGGAAACTCGCAATGGACCTCGCTTACCCTTGTTTCTACGGCCGTGGAAACAACTATTGTGCCACGCTGTTTTTGAAAAGACTGCATTGTTTTATTTTTATTGCTATGATAATCTAAAAATGCTTTCGAGTAGCCACAGCACTTGGGTATCTAGCGGGCCCACGTCCAGACTCTCTGACCTCCACCCCCTGAGGAGCCCCACTCTTTGCTGCAAACTGCGCATGCTCTGGCCCAAACCCCACTTGGTGCAGCCTCCACGTTTCCCCTCAGCCACCGGAAGGAGAACAGAAACGAGGCCACCATAGGGGCAGCCCAGACTCACCTGCCTTCCGTCTACAGTTGCGGTTGCTTTTCCTTCTTCGTCACTGCACGACAGCCTGGTGTTCTTTAGTTACTAATTCGCGGATTCAGCCATCCGTGCATCAGAAGCATCCAGAAATATAATCGTGTTAGTGCCGAACCTGACCAGGTTGATTCTCAATATTGTCCCTAAAGGACCCCAGGCTAGTCACTGTTTCCTCTGCATTTGCCTTGTAGAGAAAGAGTCCCACAAAGGATGACCCATCTAGGGCGGGTGCAGACACTGTCTGTGTGTAGAAGAATGTAGAGTCAGATTCTGATTCAAGGGGTCCTGGACACTGGTAAATGCTGGTGTGTGTTCTCTGTAGGATGCCTGAGTAAGGTTCGGTCATGAGACTCCTTCGCTCTTAACCCCCAGTGGCCCTCGCTAAAACTAGACCCCTCTTGTACCAGAGAAGGACTCTCAGCTAAATATCATGTCTGGTCATGCTTTATGTCTTATGCTGTATCCCAGTGATGGCTAGGGACAGCCGTCACCTGTCTTGACCTTGGCATTTGGAGATACACAGTCTGGTTATTTTGTAGCATGCCCCCTTGGTCTTGTGTGAAGGTTCAGCATGGCCAGCTTTTTTGTTTGGCCAGGTGCTGAGGGTAGGCCTTAGAGCCTGCGGCAGGCTAGGCAAGGGCTCTATGGCCGAGCTGCTCCCTAGACCCACAGAGGCAAAGGAGGGTGGGCTGTGAACATGGCGGCTAAGCAGGTAAAGGTTGACTCCTGAGCGGACACCTGGGAGCCACGTGACTGAAGGAAATGACTCCACAGGTTTTCCTCTGGTCTCCACACGTGCAGTGGCATGCATGACACTGTCCCCCACAGCTGCAATACATAAAACATAATAAGCTTTAAAAAAAGACAAAAGAAATATCACTCTAGGCTTCCCAAGCCCTTCCCCATTGACCTCTGTCTGACCTCCTCAGCTCTCTCCATCCAAATCTTCATACCTTGGTCCTGATCCTCCTCCCTAGGGCCTGTGGGAGTTCTGGAGGCTTCCTGTCTTCTTGTTTTCCACAGGTCATTAGCCTTTTTCTCTAAGAATGCGTCTCTCTTAATTCAAATGGCATAGAAATTGTTCCAAATTCCAAATGCATGATGGGGAAGATAGACCTGGTTCCAATCCCCAGTGCTACTTCCTGGCTGTGTAACCTTAGACAGGTTGCTTGATATCTCTGGTCCTCTTATATATGATGATACACACACACGCGCGCACACACACACACACATATGATATAATACATAGCTTATAGACCTGTCTGAAAGAGAAGGTGATCAGTGTGGAAGAATCATGAGAGGGTTGTTAGGTCCCCAAATTTGTAGTCATTTTTCATAGTATCCCCAAAACAGACAGACAGGAGTGGACAGTGCAGGGAAGGCCATGGTCTGGCTGACCTTTCCCTGTGGAATGTCATTCCCAGGGCTTGACTCTGTCCCTACCACAGATGGAGTCAAGGGGGACTTTGAGTCTCCCAGTGCACCAGATGTGGCCCTGGGCAGGAACAGGCAGTGGCAATGTTGATGTCTCCTGAGGAGGTGGAGAGACTTAGTAGGCTTGGTCTCCCCTGAAAAGGCAGTGTGGAGAGTGACCTAACAGTACAGAACCTGTTACTTACTCTTGGGAATAGATCAGGTGCTAGCCATTGGCAGTTCTTAGTCAACCTTTCTGCTGTGACAAAGCCTATGAGACTGGGTGCTGTGGGATGATGCTCTTGTACACTGTGAAGACTTGTCATTCATAATGGTTTAATAAAATGCTGATTGGCCATTAGCCAGGCAGGAAGAGTAGGCAGGGTGACCAGACTAGGAGAATTCTGGGAAAAGGCAAGGCAGAAACACAATCACCACCCAGATGCAGAGGAAGCAAGATGAGAATGCCTTACTGAAAAAAGGTACTAAGCCACATAGGTAATAATTATGGGTTAATTTAAGTTGTAAGAGCTAGTTGGTAATAAGCCTGAACAATAGGTCAAACCATTTCTAATTACTATAAGCCTCTGTGTGCTTCTTTGGGACTGAATGACTGCAGGAGTGGGTGAGACAGAAGCTTCCATCTACAAATGGGAATACTTACTTCTGGCTCACGGTCTAGGTTTCGTTTCGGTTCACAGTCCTTGGCTCTGATGATTCTGGATTGTGATAAGAAAGGCACAGCTACAGGAGCAAGTGGCCAAGCCTACTTACCTTGTGGAGGACAGGGGACCGAGAAAAGGTGGGACAAGAAGTCACATCAGAGACTTACATCCTGAAGACTCCAGAATTCCCTGAACAGCACCATTAGCTGGGGACAAAGTCTTCAGTACAAGAATCTTTTGGGGACACCTCGCATCTCTAACACAACAGAAACCCTCTGGGAATCTGACTGACAATCAATGCCTAGGGGCTTTTGGGGAGGGGCAATGAGATATTACAGATCTCCAGGTCTGGGGCAGGGAGACACACCCTTGCCTTGGGCACAGGCTGCCTCTCCCCCTCTCCCAAGGAGCATTTCTGAGAAATCACAGGGTTAAATGCTGGGTCCCTTTTCTGGAATGTTCTGTACACTGGCTGGTCTACCTCTAACTTCACTTTCCATTACCTCATGCACTTCCCTGAAGAACTTGGCATCTTCATACTGTATAAATGGCCATTTTACTAAGGGCAAATCTCTAAGATCAATGGAATCTCCACTAAAATTCCAATGCCATGCTTCACGGAAATATAAAAAAAACAAAACCGAAGGGGGGAAAAACAACTTAAAATTCATATGGAAACACAAAGGACTCAAGACAGCCAAAGCAGTCCTGAACAAACAAAGCAACATCGGCGGCACCAGCACCCAGATTTAAAGTTCTGCCACACAGTCATAGTAACAAAACCAGTATAGTACCGGCACAGAAACAGACCCACGGATCAGTGGGGTAGAATAGAAGACCCAGTTATAAACCAAAGCAGCGGCAGTCACCTGGTTTTCAACAAAGATGCCAAAAATACACACCGGAGAAAAAGCAGCCTCTCTCACAAATGAAGCTGGGGAAAGTGGGTATGGATGTGTGGAAGAATGAAAAGAGATCCCTGCAGGAACCCCGCACAGAGATCTGCTTCGGGGGTTGAGTTGGCTCAGTAGTTCAGAACACTTCCTGTTCTTCCAGAGACCTGAGTTTGGGTTCTAGTGCCCATGGCTTGCAACTGTCCCAGCCCCAGAGGATCTTTCTGGCCATCACAACACACAATGGTATACATACACGCACACACACACACAAGCCCCGAACCATCAGAGGTGCTGAGGTAAGTCCTGGAACTCTGGAACTGTCAGCAGAAAGAGTGGATATAGGTGGAGCGACCTGCTGAATAGGATGTAAGGCACTCAAGAAATAAGGCCAACACTTGACCAATGGGACCTTGTGAAGTTGAAAGGCTTTTGAACAGCAAAGGAAACGGTTAACCTAATGAAGAAACAGCTCATGGCATGGGAGGAAATCTTTGCACAGTGATACACAGCTGTCACCCCAGCAGTGGTGAAGTAGAGTCAGAATCAGAAGCTGGGAGTCATCCTCAGCTACATAGCAAATTTGAGGCAAGCCTGGGCTACAAAAAACACTGTCTCAAAACCAGAACAGTAGAGCAAACAACCATGACAAGAAGCTGAAAAAGAAACACCCCATACTGAGATTCCGTTGTATCCCGGTCAAGAAGGTCAGGGGCTGAGAGACAGCAGTGGATCCTGGTGAAGATGTGAACACAGAAACCCTGTACAGTCCTGGAGGGAGTGTGGACAAGTCCAGTCACCACAGAAGTAGTGTGGAGGCTCCTCTAAACAGATCTGCCTTATGACCAGCTGTAGCACTGCTGGGGTTTACCTGATGGATTCCAAGTCCACACATCACAGAGATGCTCGCGAACCATGCAGTTGAGTCATGGAGCCTTGAGTGTTTGACAGCAGAGGGTGGGAAAAGGAAAATGCAGATACGCACAATAGAACTCTTCAGTTATAAAGAGTGAGGTTATTCTGCTGTCTGCGGGACATGGGTATAACTAGTGAAAATCAGATTGAGTGAATTTAGCCAGGCTTAGAAAGACGAATGTTATATTTTCCTCTTATCCTTCCTAGATTTTATATGGATAAACAAACACACGGAAAGCAGAATTGAAACTGTCTAGGATGCAAAGGGCTGATGAGAAGGAGCAGCGAGAAAAGCAAGGTTAGGAACGAATGCTGCTGGGGCTGCATGTGTTCAGCATGCAGTATATACTTGTACAGAACTTAAAGAAATATAACAATAAAAAAGAATTTGACATCCTTATTCAGAATCTAGCACTTGGTGATAGAGCCCTTGCTTTGGCCCAGAAATTCCTTAGATAGCTCCAGGAGGCCACTGAGACAGCATGGAGACCACAGTTTATGTCCTTAATGTGACCTGATGCCCAGGCTAAGGTTTACCCTCGCCCAGGGACACTCCAAGTCTCTGCAGCAGCCCCCAAGCAAAAGCCACAGCCAGGGAGGAGCAGAGTTGGCCTGGCAAGGCTGGCTACCTGGTGTACGTGAGCTGGGTGAGAGGGCCAGCCTGGGCACCCTCGGCAGCCTCAGGCTCCCTCCCAGGGTACTGTGCCCTCCTGCAGTCCGGGCCAGCTCTCAGGCTCCAGTGGGTCACTAGGTGGCAGGAAGAAGGAAGCTGCTCCAGGGAGCCAGGATCAGGTGGCAGGCAGAGGAGGTGGCTGTTTCACACCTGACGATGTGTGTGGGAGGGGGCAGCTTCCCCTGGAGGGCTGAAGATGTGACCTACTTCCTGGGACAAGACTGCAGTTTCAGCACTTCTGAGGGAGCAGCAGGTGACTCTGCCTGTCTCCTGAGACAGTGTGGGGAAGGAAGGTCGATGCTGTGTTCACTGTATGGTGTTCCTCAGGACAAACACCGGCACAGTCCCTCTACCTGCAGCAGCCTCTGTGTGCCTGGGAGCCAGCAGAGGGACGACCAAGCAGCCTGCCCCGATGGAGGCTGAGCCACAGCCTTCTGAGCTGGACACTGGGTTGTTCAGGTTGAGAAAGGGGTCACATAGGTTCCACTTATGACCATGCCATGTCATGCCTCTAACACAGCTGCATGCCCTGTACTCAGAGCTGTTCACCTTTCCACTGTGAAGTGTGGCACTGGGCTTGACTCTCAGCTCGGAGTCTCTGACCACAGGGCTAGTATCTGCTAGCTGCCATGCCCAAGCCCTTCACAGTAAGGGCAAAGGAGCTATTGTGAGCATAAATCTCATCATTCAAAGTTGGAGAACAACGGGCCCAGTGTCTCATAGCGAAGGGGCCAGAATGGCTTCCTACACCACTCTGAAGATCATATTTAAGTGTGTTTGTGTGTGTGTGTGTGTGCATGCGTATGTATGTATGTATGTAGATATATGTATGTATCTGTATGCATATGTGTGTATGTGTGTGTGTATTTAGGCAATTATCATAATTAGGAGTTGTTTATTTTGTTATTGTTGCCACGTCAACTCTGCCCCCGGCACCTCTGGCTCTGATTCTACTGCATCACGAAATTCTCATCCCATTCCTCTCCCAGAGAGTGCTGATGTTGGAACACAGACCTTTTCAGAACAGTTGCACACTAAATGCTAAGCGAATAAACTCAAAGGAAAAAGTGGTGATTCTGAACCCAGTTCCAGCTCCCTGAACCAAAGATACAGACCTCCAGAGCCTGCTTATTGGCTTGCTGAGCAACGGCTCTGTCTGTGGCCCAGTCTGATCCTGAACTTGTGATCCTCCTGTCTCAGTGTCCCAGGTGCTGAGATCACATGTGTACTCCACCTGGCCTGGCCTCAGGTGCTCTTACTGTTTCCACAAAAGCTGCTGTCGCTAGCGAGTAATGCCATCATCACAATTATTTCTAAAAATGGGTTCAGAATTGAATTTTTCTGGTCCATCCAGACAATTGCTGCAGAAGGGCACTGAACCTTTTCACACCTGGGGTGTGGCGGAGGTATTAGCAAGCAGCCTTGGCTTCGCCATGTGCAGCCTGAGCTCTGCCATATCCCTGTGTGCTGTGAGATGTGATCTGCTCTGTCACCAAACTGCAGACAGTCTGTGTGCTCAGTTAACTCATTGTGAAGCCTGCATGAGACTCCACAAGGAGATGTTGCATCAGGACCGAGCAGCTACAGCGATGACAGAAAAACACCCCAGAGCATCACAGACTAACACAAGGTAAAGAACTGACTGACCAGCGAAACACAAGAACTCAGAGAGGGCTGCAGGCAGCTTTGCTTCCTTGTGCCCAAGGTGTTGCTAATTCAGAGACAGCTATGGTTTGGAGTCTTGAGAAAAATTACAAAAGAGAAAGCCAAGGGCCTGTCAAAAGTAGGAGCCAGTCAACATTCCTCTTTTGGGGTCTCCCTTTAAGCAGGGGTTCAAAATGGCTGCACAAAAAGCTATGGCGAGCCTTAAGGAAAGCAGCTAAGCCAGGAGGGAGGGGAAAGCTCAAGGCTGTGGGCGGGGCGGGGCTTACTGGTAAAGGAGTAAGGGTGAGTAGGACCTTTGACCTTCCAGAAGCCAGGCTGCCTCTGAGAGAGTGGAGGAAAACACTTAGTGTTAAGACAATAAAGCCCCACCAATGAAGAACCCTGTACCCTGCCAGACAGTGGTGGCACACACCTTTAATCCCACCACTCAGGAGGCAGAGGCAGGCGGATCTCTGTGAGTTCAAGGCCAGCCTGGTCTTCAGCGAGTTCCAGGAAAGGTTCAAAAGCTGCACAGAGGAACCCTGTCTCGAAAAACCAACTAACCAATCAACAAACAAATAGGCAAGCAAGCAAATAAATAAATAAAAGAATCTGTACCTTAATAAATCACTCTTCAAAAGCAGAAGGAGGAGGAAGGGGAGGAGGAGGAGGAAGGGGAGGAGGAGGAGGAGGAGGAGGAGGAGGAGAAAGGGGAGGAGAGGGAGAAGACTGAAGACATTTGCTGCCATCATCAGACTTAAGTTGCAGCAAATGCTGAAGGGGTCCTGCTGAGCTCAGAAATTCAGACCTGCATAAGAAAGGGGCATAGGACAATGAATAAGTGAAAGTCAATTTAAAATGATGATTTTTCTCATCATTGTCAATCATGGAACAATCCATACAATAATAGGAGTTACATCCTCAGTCCTACACATATGCAGTGCATGAACCCCCAGTCACACAGATGCACACAATGCACCCCCAGTCACACAGATGCACACACATGCACCCCCAGTCACAGAGATGCACACGCATGCACCCTCAGGCACACAGATGCACACAATGCACCCTCAGGCACACAGATGCACACACATGCACCCTCAGGCACACAGATGCACACACATGCGCCCTCAGGCACACAGATGCACATGCATGCACCTTCAGTCACACAGATGTACACACATGCACCCTCAGGCACACAGATGCACACACATGCGCCCTCAGTCACACAGATGCACATGCATGCACCTTCAGTCACACAGATGTACACTCATACACTCTCAGTCACACACATATGCAAGTGCACGCTCATGAACAAGGAACGATGTCAGTGACAAGGGCCAGAGAGGCTCCGTTGTTATTAGGTGACTCACCATCCAGAGACAGTGTGTTGTTGTTTGAAAGTGGACATGGATTAGTCATAAATGTGCTTTGAAAACTTGAGTCAGTCACTCAGAGAGGGACGCAAAGAAAGGAGAGAGACCACATCCTGTAAGACATTCAGCTAAGACTACAGGGAAGAGTCTGACACATAGGGCTGTGTCAGGCTTCTGGGGGCTATCAACCAGCTCCCAAATCAAGACACAAAGACTTCTTATTAGTTATGAATGCTCGGCCTTATCTTAGCTCTTATTTCTTGCTAGCTCTAAGAACTTAACCTGTTTCTCTTCATCTGTGTTTTGCCTTGGGGCTTTTTGCCTCTCTTTCCTTCTGTATATCTTTCTTTCACTACTTCTTGTGTCTACCTGGCTGGTGTCTGCTTGGTTTCTGGCCCCGGGCGAATGCCCTTCGTTCTCCCTCATTCTCTTCTCTCTTGTTTTCTCCTACTTATTCTCTCTGCCTGCAAGCCCCACCTATCCCTCTCCTGTCTCACTATTGGCCACTCAGCTTTTATTAGACCAGTCAGGTGCCGAAGGCAGGCAAGGTGAAACAGTAGCACCCCTTTACATAGTTAATATTCCACAACACAGTGCATGCCCAGGTCCAAACAGGCTGCCAGATCTGAGATGGGGAAGTGGATACAAGCTCCCGTCCCCAACCCAGAAGCCATGTTTAATCAACAATGGCTCACAAAGGAAAAATTAGTTTCTTCAACAGATTTTCACTGGTATACAAACCACACTTAAGTGCAGGTCCCTTGCCCAGCAGTGGATGGTCAACACAAAACCAACTTGAAGATATTTTTTGGAGAATTTTGATCTTATATTGCTTTGAGGTTTTTGTTTTGTTTTTAACCTTACCAGTCATTTTTCATTTGAGTTTTTGTGGTATGTGTGTTTGTGTGTATGTATGTGTATATATGTGTAATATATGTGTATATGTATATATGTGTATGTATGTGTGCATGTTTGTGTATTAATTTCTGTTTATTTCTTTTCTTCCTTCTTTTTGCTTGTTAGTGTGTCCATTCTTCTTTATCCTTGTTTGTTTGTCCTTTTTATTTTCTGTTTGTAGAGAAATAAGGAGTAGAATCTAAGGATGGGGAGATGGGGTTGATATGGGAGGAGATGAGGAAGAGAATACCGTGATCAGAATATATTGTATGAAAATAATTTTATTTGACAAAAAAATAAAATAAAGGGGCTGAGGAGATGGCTCTGTAGATAAAGGAACTGAATTTGAGCCACTCCCGAATCCACTTGACAAAAATTTAGTATGATGACATACACCGGACTCCAGGACTTTGGTGGGGGTGTGGTGTGGTGGGGTTGGATCCCTCTCTGTCCAGCCAGCCTAGCTTACTCAGGGAGTTCCAGGCCAGTAAGAGACTCTGTGTCAAAATAGACAGACAGACAGTCAGACAGACAGATAAGAAGGCAGATAGCTCCTAAGACACTGAAGGAACTGCACCAGAGGGTGTGATCTGGTCTCTATATGTAACACCACACATATACACAAATCACACAGAAGAAGGTGGAATATTAAACTAAGGACAAGATAACTAATAGAAGACAGGAGCAAACATGGCCAAGAAAACCCTATATACTTATGGTCTAAATCAACCAGTTAGAAAACAGATTGTGTGATTGGGCATCTCTTGGGTATATTCCCAAGAGTGGTATTGCTGAATCCTGAGGTAGTTTGACTCCCAATTTTCTGAGAAACTACCACACTGACTTCCAAAGTGGTTGCACAAATTTGCATTCCCACCAGCAATGGATGAGTGTTCCCCTTACTCCACATCCTCTCCAGCATAGGCTATCATTGATGTTTTTGATCTTAGCCATTATGATAGGTGTAAGATGGTATCTCAAAGTTGTTTTGACTTGCATATCCCTGATAGCTAAGAAAGTTGAACATGTCCTTAAGTATCTTTTGGCCATTTGAACTTCTTCTGTTGAGAATTCTCTGTTCAGTTCAGTACCCCATTTTTTAATTGGGTTATTTAGAATTTTAATGTCTAGTTTCTTGAGTTCTTTATATATTTTGGAGATCAGACCTTTGTCTGATGTGGGGTTGATGAAGATCGTCTCCCATTCAGTAGGTTGCCTTTTTGTCTTAATGACAGTGTCTTTTACTTTACAGAAGCTTCTCAGTTTCAGGAGGTTCCATTTATTCATTGTTGCTCTTATTGTCTGTGCTACTGGGGTTATACGTAGGAAGTGGTCTCTTGTGCTCATGTGTTGCAGTCTACTTCCCACTTTCTCTTCTATTAGGTTCAGTGTGGTCAGACTTATATTGAGGTCTTTAATCCATTTGGACTTGAGTTTTGTGCATGGTGATAGATATGGATCTATTTTCATTCTTCTACATATTGACATCCAGTTATGCCAGCACCATTTGTTAAAGATGCCTTCTTTCTTCCATTGTATAATTTTAGCTTCTTTGTCAAAAATCAGGTGTTCATAGGTTTGTGGATTAATAACCAGGTCTTCAATTTGAATCATACTACAAAAGCATTTGTTCAACCACGTTCATAACAGCATTATTTGTAATAGCCAGAATCTGGAAACAACCTAGATGCCCCTCAATGGAAGAACAGATAAAGAAAGTGTGGCACATCTATACAATAGTGTACTACTCAGCGGTAAAAAACAATGGCATCTTGAATTTTGCATGCAAATGGATGGAAATAGAAAACACTATTCTGAGTGAGATAACCCAGACCCAAAAATATGAATATGGTATGTACTCACTCATTAGTGGATTCTAGTCATAAACAAAGGACATTGAGTCTATAGTTCGCAATCCTAGAGAAGCTAAGTAACAAGGTGAAGCCAAAGAAAAACATATATAGATCTTCCTGAAAATTGGAAGCAGACAAGATTGCCAGGTAAAAGTTGGGAGCATGAGGGTGGAGGTGGGGTGGGGGGGAGGGGGAAAGAGAAGAAAGAAAGGGAGGGTTGGGGAGAGCTTGGGGGAGTGGGATGGTTGAGATGGAGGAAGGATGGATATGGAAGCAAGGAAGGAGATATCTTAATTGAGGGAGCCATTTTGGGGTTGGCAAGAGGCTTGGCTCTGTAGGGGTTCCCAAAAGTCCATAGGGATGATCCTAGCTAGGATCCTGGGCAGTGGAGGAGAGGGTCCCTGCATTGGCCTTGTCCCATAGTCAGACTGATGACTATCTTGAATATCACCATAGAACCTTCATCCGGTGACGGATGGAGGAGATAGAGACAGAAACCCACATTGGAGCACTGGACTGAGCTCCCAAGGTCCAGTTGAAGAGCAGAAGGAGGGAGAATATGAGCGAAGAAGTCAGGACCACGAGGGGTTGGTCCACCCACTAGGACAGTGTGCCTGAGCTCATGGGAGTTCACCAAATCTAGCTGGACTGGGACTGAAAAAGCATGGGATCAAACTGGACCCTCTGAATGTGGCTGACAATTGAGGCAAACTGAGAAGCCAATGATAATGGCACTGGGATTTGTCTCTACTGCATGTACTGGCTTTTTGGGATCCTATTCTATTTGGATGTGCACCTTCCTAAGCCTGGATGGAGGGGGGAAAGCCTTGGTCTTCCCACAGGGCAGGGTACCCTGCCCTCTCTTAGGACTGGAGGAGGAGGAGAGGAGGGGGAGTGGGGGAGTGGGAGGGAAGTTGGAGGAGGGGAGGAAGTGGAAATTTTGATTGGTATTATTTATGAAGTAATAAAAAAAGAAGAAAAAAGAAGATAGATTGTAACAGCAGATGAAAAGACCTAGGAAGTATTTCTGGTCTGTAAGAAACCCACCTTTATATAGAAAGATGCCTGCCAATCAGACTGGACAGACACAACAGGCAGAAAATCAGTAAGAACATATTTGAACTCAACAGAGCCGGCAATCATCTGTGTACAGTTGACATTGATGGTCTACTTCATCCAACAGCAGCAGCATACACAACTTTCCCAAATTCACATGGGACATTCATCAAGATAGACCACATTCTGGAGTGTCAGGCGCACTTTAAAAAATAAAAATAATAGAAACCATATGCCCTGCATTCTCAGATAACACACAGTTGAAACCCCAAAGTCAGTATCAGAAAGGCAGCCATAAAGCCTCCCCCTCCCCCCAAATTTCCTTGGAGATTAAATAACATACTTCTAAAAATAGAGGGTCAAATATAAAATCCCAGTAGAGAAATGAATTAAAATGAGTAATTATCAGAATTTATGGGATGCATCTAAATTGTCTCTAGAAGGCAATTTATGATGTCAAGTGCATGTTCTGTGAAGAAGAAAAGCCTAGGATCAACATCTGAATCATCTACCCTAAGATACTTGGCAAGACAATCCAGAGTATAGAATACAAGCCAGAGTAGAAACCAGTGAAACTGAAAACAGAAAACAGGTATGAGTTACAGTGATGTGTTTGTGTATCAGTGCGATGGTTAGTTTTATCTGTCAATCTTGAACGCCCTACAAAGAGAGTCACTCTGAGGGATTGCCTAGATCAGGTTGGCCTGCTAGGGATTATCCTACTCTGAATTGAGGTGAGATTGTTATCAACTGTGGGTGGTACCATTCCCTAGGCAGAGCACAAATACACATAAATTAATTCATAGCTTTCTGTTTCTGACTATGGACTTCCCTGCTGGGATGGGTTGTAACAGTGGTTCTCAACCTTCCTAATGCTGAGACCCTTCGATACAGTTCCTTGTGTTGTGGTGACCCCAGCTATATTCGTTGCTACTTTATAACTGTAATTCTGCTACTATTATGAATCGTCATTTAAATATCTATGTTTTCCCTTGGTCTTAGGCAACCCCTGTAAAAGGGTCGTTTGACCCTTAAAGGGGTTGAGACCTACAGGTTGAGAGCCGGTGACTGAACTATAACGTAGAACTATAACAAAAAACAAACCCTTTCTCTTTTCAGTTGCTTTAGTCACAGTGTTTTATCACAGTGCTGGGAAATGAAACTGAGACATTTCAGAAGTCCTGAACAGACAGCTCCCCAAAGAAGACAGACAGATGGCAAGTGAGCCTAGAAAAACACAAAATGAGAAAACAAGAAGATGTCACACCATAGCCATTAGAGAGGCCAAAATCCCGGACCTGACACTACCACGTGCCAGCTAGCAGGTGAAGCAGCCGGAACTCTGTTCATTGCTGGTGGGGATGCAAAGTCCACTTTTATACAACTGGGGAATTTCTCACAGAAGGAAGTGTATCCTAAGTGTACAACTGCACACTCACGCTCCTTAGTATTTATTCGCGTAAATTAAAAATGTGTGTGTACCTCTGAAACTGAACAGAAATATTTATGGCAGCTTAAATTAGGAGGCTGCCAAGACATTTCTCAGTAAGATGATGCTCACGTAAACCGCTGCGCATCCAGACCATGAAGTGTTATTTGGTGCGAATGCGAACAAAGGACCGGGTTGCCCTAGTTCACGTTTGAGCTGCTGTGATCAACACCACAGCCAAAAACAAGCTGGGGAAGAAAGGGTTCGTTTCATCTTACAGCTAATGGTCCATCCTTGGCTTGAACCCAAAGCAGAGACCAGGGAGGAACACTGTTTATTGGTTTGGGTTTGGCTACTTTTCTTTCTTTCTTTCTTTCTTTCTTTCTTTCTTTCTTTCTATCTATCTCTCTCTCTCTCTCTCTCTCTCTCTCTCTCTCTCTCTCTCTCTCTCTTTCTTTCTTTCTTTCTTTTCGAGACAGGGTTTCTCTGTAGCTTTTTGGTTCCTGTTCTGGAACTAGCTCTTGTAGACCAGGCTGGCCTCAAACTCACAGAGATCCGCCTGCCTCTGCCTCCCGAGTGCTGGGATTAAAGGTGTGTGCCACCACCGCCCGGCTCGACTACTTTTCTTAAATGGTCCAGGCCTACATGGCTAGGCTTGGTACCCCCCCTGCCCCGCCCCACAGTGGGCCGAGCCCTCCTCCATCAATTGGCAAACAAGCAAATGACACACAGATGTTCCCACAGGCCAATTTGATGGAGACAATTCCTCAGTTGACGTTCCCTTTTCCCAAGTGTGTCAAGTTGACAGCTAAGATCAGCCATCACAGCAGCTATCAAGCTGGGAAAAGCACCAAGGATACCCCTTGCAGGGTCGCAACTATGTGACATCCTGGAAAAGTCAAAGCTACAGAGACAGTGAAAAGCTGAATGACTTCAGGGGTCTGTGGGGTGAGGGAGGGATGAAAATAGAGCACAGGTTCATAACAGAGCTTACGAAGATTCCATCAGATTCTACAGCCTTACATAGACAGCACTGGCAGCTGGCAGCCTGTAGAAGTGCTGAACCGGGCTACAGTTTAGTGCAGATGATATACATTGTTGCTAATGCTTTGTCAAAGTAGCTCACTGATTGTAGCAACCCTGGCACAGTGGTGTGAGGTGCTGACCGTGGTGGAAATGGAGGCTCGTGAGAACCTCTTCTCCTACTGCGGCTGTGAAGCCAAAGCCGCTCGTTGATATCTTGTGTGTACTCTAACAAATAAAGCTTGCCTGAAGATCAGACGGTGGAGTGAGTCACTAGTTAACCACAGAGTGACATGGCTGGACCGAGAGAGGAATATAAGGCACGAGGGGCTCAGTCCTTTCCGGCTGAGCAGTTGGCAAGGTAAGAGGTGGCTGTGGCTTGTTCCTTAGTCTCTCTGATCTTTAAGCATTTCCCCTAATATCTGACTCTGGGTTTTTATTATTAAGATCAACTAGAATTTCTGAGAGAAGAAGGAAGTAGGGATGCATTCTACAACATGGATGAGCCCCGGGACCATTATGTTAAGTAAGAAAGATTGGTCGCAAAGGCCTGTGTTGACACAAATCCATTTAGAGGACTAAAAGCTGCCAAACCTGGAAGTGTGTTGCTAGTATTGTGAGGGGAACTGCTGCGTTCAGGAGGGTCACAGCTTCTGGGGGCAGTTCCTTTGGGCTGTCATAAGAGTGAACTAAATTGGCTGTGGTTATTATGGCCGTATGTTAAAGCCTATCATACTATATGCTGTGTAAGCTACAACTCAGACAAGCTACAGTCTCAGTATGAGCAAATTAAAAGAGAAATGAAGGAAAGAATGGGTAAGAAAGTGGTAAATATTAAACAAAATACAAATAATACATTATAGAGCCCTAAACACAGCTGTGGCTGAAATATAGAACAATTATCAAAGGCAAAAGAGGGACACATGGTGTTAAAATTGTCTATAGTCTTTCTATTGCTTGGGAGGACAATGAAGAAAGCAATCAAGTAAATGCCGATAAGAAAAAGGTCCCTGGTGGGCTGGAAATGGCATCATGTGCATATGTCCCAGCTGCCCAGGAGCCTAGGAGTTCAAGGCCAGCCTGGGCATTTGTGAACCCAATTTTCCATTTTACATAGTGCTTTCAATTAGAAGAGGAAAGCAATCATTTACAAAGTCAGCATAGCCAGGTGTGTGTCTGTAATGCCAGTATTTGGGAGGCAGAGGCAGGATTGCTGTAAATTTGAAGCCATCTTGGATTTAGATAGTAACTTTCAGGCCAGGCAGTGCTACAAAGTAAGACTGTGTCTCAAAACACAAGGAAGAACAAGGAAAATCAAAGTCTAAGAGAAGAAGAAACAGTCTAGCTAGTGGGAAAAAAAATGCAACTGTTATATAAAATTATATTAAATGTAAACTGTAAATGTAAATGTAAAATGTATTTAAAAGGTTAAAGCTGCCAGGTTAAGAGTAAATACAAATCTTAGCCATGTTCTATTTATGAGGGTTACTTCTAAAACATAAGAATACAGAGTGGTTGAAAACTTGTTTTAATTGGAAGAAAGAAACACTGAAGAAGTGCCAACCAGGAGGAAGCCGATATTGCCCCTTCAGTTCCTGTGAGGTAGAGCAAAAGGCTGTGCAAGAGCTTACGATCTCATCACTGCACACAGCGGTCTGGAATCACCACACTAAGGCCATACGGGCATTTGTAGCGTATCCACAGGATGCAGATGAATCACTGGAACTGCTCACAGCCCCTTGGATGATCTCACACATGCTGAATGAAAAGGAAATGGAACAAGACACAGAAAGATGTACACAGTATGACTCCGTTCTTGAAACTATCCCAGACCAGCAGAAACCACACAATTTTATTTAGGCACACTGAGGGATTTATACCATGACATCATCGTCAACCACAGCCCCGAACCCCAACTCAGCGATTATCCTCCCATTAGAAGGACCCCTCTCAGCCTTCTCCACTCAGTGATTCTCTTTTCTTCTTGTAAAACTCCCAGAGGACTTTGGGCAGGTTCTATACCTAAATGGGTCAAGGTCTGTCCATAGAAGTGGAGCAGGGAAAGGAAAGGGCCTGCTGGCCCAGGGCAAGAAGTCTGCAGTCCAAGACTTCATGGGCCACACTTGGAAAGGGCTGCAAGGTCCTGTGAGAACAGACAACGAAGGCAGAGCTGGGGAAGAACAGGGTTTCCTCTCCTCTTCTGGCCTTTACACCATGGCCCCAACATGCCGGACCTGGGGACCTTCCTGGGCCGTCCTTTGTGCTGTGCTGGCTGGATTTCCTGCCATACCTACCTACCTCCAACCCTGCTGGCTGGCACAAGGCCAGCATGGAGTCCTGGACTGTGGCATTCAGGTTGATTTCCTCAAGTGTCAAGAATAAAGAATCCTCTGAGAACACATGAGGTACATGGCTCTTAGGCTGTTTCTGTAGTTAGGTCAACTTGGAGCAGGATTTTTAGCAGAAATAGGGCTCTTCCATGGTGATTTCAGGTCAGGCCCTACCCTCTCTTCCCCACTGAGGAGTCTGGGAATGGTACATCCTGTCAGATCATCCATCTCCTGACAAGTTCCTGCGACATGGCAAGGGTGGAACTGTTTGGCCCTTTGATGCCTACATGGTGAGGATAAATGCAACTGTTGTCTCCCAAGCCTCCCATTCTCCCCTCTTCCCTTCCTTCTGCCCCCCCCCCCGCCCAGTCCCTTCCCTGCCATATCTCCCCATGGTCTCCACTAGGGATCTAAGTCTTGACTTCCATAGTAATATAGAGGGTACTGCCAGAGCACTGGCTTGGCA
>NW_026067891.1:1083670-1092132 GCF_014885135.2 Alexandromys fortis
CCGTGGGAATGTATGAGGAAGTTCATGATGACAGGAGAGTGAGAAGGGTCCCCTCACATTGTGGAGGGCCAGGAAGTGAGGCCTTGGGACAGGAACCAGCAGTTGATATAAACATGGAAGGTCCAGCCCTAGCGACCTGCCTCCATCAGCTGGGTCCTACATTCCACAGCTTCTACAACCTCCCAAAACAGCGCCGCCAGCGGGGGACCAATTATCTAGACACAAGAAGTTGTGAATTAAACTACAACATGGCACGGCTGCCACTTATACCAGACAGAGAGCAGACTTAGCAACATGAGGTGGCCAGTGACCCAAGAGGGAAAAAGGGGGAGGAGTGTCATCTCTTAAGCACTTTACAGTGAGTACAGCTCTATTACTCATGCAGCCAGCTGCAGCCAGCTGTGGAGGCTTATGTCTGCTGAGCCAGCTAGGTTATGTGCCTAGGCTGGTCCCTCCTTGCACAAGGCCATCGCAGAGCTATGCAGCTGCACTGTCTGCACACTCACACACTCCTCAGTTAGTCCTTGTGGCCAACAACCTGCATGCACTGTTTTTCACAGACTAGGGAATGAGATGAGTTAGCTAACTCAGACAGCCAGTGGATGAGAGGCAGGGCCAGAGGTGACCAAAGAGCCGGTGGATTGCATGCGGGCACTCAGTTGCAGTTCAGGTCAGTGAAGGCCTAGGGAGGTTAGCGGATTCCATCAGCATCTAGGAGCTTCTGAGTAGCACAATGTGGATGTCTCTGAGGCAGCGGTGTCTACCTTACCCACCCTCAAAGATGCATTAGTGTCTTTATTCCTGCAGCAATGAGGGATGGCTATGGTGAAGCACACAACACAGTGGCTGTCGTACACAGTAGCCATCTCCCCTGCCACTTGTAAAGTGGTTTTCAATCTATGACAGCTGGGTTCTTAGACTCCTTGCTCTCACTAGGGTGTAAGGGGGCAGTGAGTAAAGGTGAGTAGCTGGGCTTGAGCCCCATAGTCCCCAGCGACAGCTTGGCTCTCACTTTATGATGATAGACACTTTGGGAACCAGTGCAGAGGACTTGACTGACCCAGGCAGCCCAGGGATGCAGTGTTGGGGAGGACCTGCTTCCCGTGGGCAGGTCCGAAGATCAGCATGCTTTATCTCTCAGTGCAGACCCATAGAGGGCTAAGGTTGAGCTGGGACCTGCCAGACATCTAGGATTTCTTGAGGTGGTTTCCTGTTCCAATCATAAGGACCAACTTGAGATGATGAACGTGCAGAGAGAAAAAGCTCATTTGAACTCATAGTTCAGGAGGTTCTGTTTTCTGTCAGTTGCCTCTGTGACCTTTAGGTCCAGGATGAAGCAAGGTGGTGCTTCTTGGCAAGAGCATGTGGTGGAGACAGACCAGTCCCCTTCTGGTCAGGGAGCAGAATGGGAAGAAAGCTCAGGCTGCATGACCCTTCCAGGCACCCCACTGCTCTGGAATAATACTCTCGTACACTGTAAAGATTTGTCACTCATATTGGTTTAGTAAAATGCTGATTGGCCAGTAGCCAGGCAGGAAGTATAGATGGGGCAACCAGACTAGTAGAATTCTGGGAAGAGGAAAGGCAAGAGATATAGTTACCAATCAGATGCAGAGGAAGCCTTACTGAGAAAAGGTACCAAGCCACATGGCTAAACCTAGACAAGAACTATGGGTTAATTTAAGTTGCAAGAGCTAGTTATTAATAAGCCTGAGCTAATAGGTCAAACTTCCATCTGAAAATGGTGCCCAACATTCAGCAACTACATCTATATAAATCTGAGAGAGCTTGGGAAGGGATTCTAGACACACACACACACACACACACACACACACAAAACAAAAAACAAAACAGAATCAAGCATGATTCCTTGGTGACATTGTCTCAGGTGGGTTCTGTTTGTTAGAAGTAAGCAAAGTTGCAGCTCCTTTAAGAGAGGCTACCTAACTCAGCTTTAGCGGCAAAAACCTCACAGCTCTTTCAAGAGGCCCTGCCACCAAACACTTAAATGGTATTTATGAGAAGCTAGCGCCATGCTTCTCAGGGATGGCATGAACCGAGAAACTCCACAGAGTTGTGGCAATAAACATGGCTTCTGCGAGTACCTCCACCATGAAACTAGACTCTCAGGAAGCTAAGGAATGAGTCTGATCCAGTCAACAAAGCCACAGCTTTAATCCTAGCCATATTGCTTAGCAGATTAAAGACTCATGTGGCCAGAAAAAGATAGAGATATACAGTAAAGACAGATTCAGATTAAAAAAAAACCTAAACACTTTATGGCATGTTTAAAAATATAAGTAGACTTGGGAGAGAAAAGAAAAAGGATAAAGTCCTTTAAAAAAATAGAGTAAAAGCACATGCCTTTAATCCCAGCACTTGTGAGGCAGAAAGCAGGTAGAACTCTGAATTCAAGGCCAGCTTGGTTTACATACTGAGTTCCAGGACAGTCAAAGATACACAGAGGAACTCTGTCTCAAAAAAAAAAAAAAAAACAAAAAAACAAAAAAAAAATTAAAACACAAAGATAAAAGAAATAGAGAAAAAAGCCATGTAAAGGTGGTAAATGCACAGAGAATCTGGATACTGTATGTTATTGTGTTGTCTTTGAATTGTTTGATTGCTGAGGAAGGAGCAACAGCTGCTAAAAGATATTTTGTTATAAATACTGCTGGTTATAAATACTGAAATATTTTGAAAATGCCTTGATTTCAAAATTTAAGTAAAAAATATGTTTCTCTGGAGAAGAGGTTTTTTGTTTTCACAGAAAATGAGAGGCTGTGGATTCATTCTGAGTTAAGAAAAAAATCAGGCTTGATCTAATTGAGCTCAGGGCTCTCTGGTTATTCCAATACATTGGACATGCGGAGAGACTCAGTTTGCAAACTTGATTAAAATAAAGGCTCTTTGCTTTTACAAAAAAGAAAAAAAAGAAAAGCAGAAAAATCAGGTTTGATGAAGGAAGACCACCTGAGAAATCTCTGATAGGAGCAGATGGTCCAGATGATCTGTTTCAGAGCACCTCTGCTGCAGTTTCTTCCGAGTTCTGCATCCAAAACAGCTTCAAGGGTGCTGGTCGAGATGATCAAGCCTCACAGAATACTTCAGTCAGGACTTGATCATAGTCTTAAATATTCTTTGAGTCCCTGTAAGATTACCAGAACTCTCAAACAGCAGGAAGTAACCTACACCCACATTCTCCCAAAGTGAATTATGAATGTTTGTCTTTGTTTAGCATGTTGGTTACAAGTTGTTATGGATAATGGTCAGGAAAAAAGTTAAACAAAGGAGATTATAGTCAGTTTTTTTTTTTAAATATTTATTTATTTATTATGTATACAACAGTCTGTCTGCAGGCCAGAAGAGGGCACCAGACCCCATTACAGATGGTTGTGAGCCACCATGTGGTTGCCGGGAATTGAACTCAGGACCTCTGGAAGAGCAGGCAATGCTCTTAACCACTGAGCCATCTCTCCAGCCCAAGGGCTTTGTTTTAAAAAGAAAAAAGGAGAAATGCTGTGGGATAATGCTTTGTACACTGTAAAGATTTGTCACTCATATTGGTTTAATAAAACCACTGCTTGGCCAGTCGCCAGGCAGGAAGTAAAAGCAGGGCAATCAGACTAGGAGAATTCTGGGAAGAGGAAAGGCAGAGACTCAGTCACCAGTCAGATAAAGAGGAGGCAAGTTGAGACTTCATTACTGAGAAAAGGTACCAAGCAATGTGGCTAAACATAGACAAGAATTATGGGTTAATTTAAGTTACAAGAGCTAGTTAATAATAAGCCTGAGCTAGTAGGCCAAACAGTTTATAATTAATATAAGCCTATGTGTATTTCTTTGGGACTGAACAGCTGCAGGACTAGGTGGAACAGAAACTTCCATCTACACCCTACAGTGGCCCAAAGATTTTCCTCTAGGTTCCATCTCTAGAAGACTCCATGTCCTCCCTACACTGCCACTCTGGGAACCAAAATTTTGCCACATGGCCATTAAGGACCCCAGAAAGTCAAACTATAGCAGAAAGCCTAGGCGGGTTTTTCCATGGGCTCAGAGCAGGCCTCTTGGGCAAGAAGGACGGGGCAAGACTATTCTCAATCTATCCTAAGGACCAGCAAAATAATGTTCTGAAAGCTGCAGGCACAGATGCTTTTGAAGGTAGTGGAGGGAGGAAGACATGAGTCCCAAAAGAGACATAGCCACACTGAGGACTCAGTATAGGGATGTGTGGTGTGGAAGAACCCACCTCTACACCCCCATGAAAGCCAGGCTTAGACGCCTGAGTGGAAGACAGCTTTTGTTCCCCCTTTCCTCTTCTCCAGTCTCCCTGCCCCCCTGCCTCATCCCAGAACAGGTAGCAACTACAGCTCACAAGCGAGAAAGGAGAGGAGGGAGATCTGCAGAGTGGGGTGTTGGGGGGCCCTTCCCCTCTTTGCAGAAGGTGTGCGGTTTCCCTGAACAGCAAGTGCTGATGCCAAGGACAAACCTGTCCACTTCTCACAGATATCTCTTTGATGCTAGGTTCTGACCTAGTTGCAGGCCGCAACAAAACACAGGTAGGTCCAGAGGGGGCTCCTGCCATCTAGAAGCTCAAGTTCTTCTGTGAGTATCGAATGATGGGGGTGCACACAGTAACGGAGGCCACATGCCAGGCGCCTGCCCATTACCCTCATCCTCGTCCTCATTGTCTTAGGAAACGGCTGCTGCCCTTCTCGAATTACAGGTGGTGAAGTTGGGGGTTCAACGAGTTTAAGTGGGTCAGAACTTGGTCCTCTTTGCTTTGATGGGTGCGTTCTTGACCCTCTGGCTCTGTGGGTACACTCTTCACCCCTCTGACTCTGTGGGTACACTCTTCACCCCTCTGACTCTGTGGGTACACTCTTCACCCCTCTGACTCTGTGGGTGAGCTCCTCACTTCCTTGCTGCTCCCTGGGGCACTGAGGAGGTAGCTGCAGCAGGTGGACAGTGTGAGAATGGAACTGGAGAAAGGGACCATAAGAGATGGAAAGAAAAGGAATCAGGCTCTCCAGAGGCTGAGCACTTGTGTGGGTGTGAGACACTGCACAGCCGCGGGTCAACAATGGCACGTCGCACCTCGTGACTGTGCGTCACGATTATGCGTCACTAATGCCTTTTGGGCCATTTGGTGTGCTCTGCCCTCCCAGGGTGCTGGGGATTCTTCACTACAGTCTATAAAGAAGAGATGGGGCCTGGGGCAGGACCTGGCTCTAACCTGAGCACCTGATGGCCAACTGTACTCCCAACCGAACCCTCTGACAGAGCCGTAGGAGTCCAAGTGTCCTGTTTAAGTACTGTTCATTCATTTTCATTGTGTGTGCGTGCGCGAGTGCATGTGTGAGTGTGTGTGTGTGTGTGAGTGTGTGTGTGTGTTCACGTGAGCGTGTGTGGCTGTGTGACTCTCCACCTTACTTTTTTGAGACAGTGCCTCTTAGTGAACTCAGAAGCTACTGACGGGGCTAGACTGGCCGGCCAGCAAGGGTCTGAGCTCACGTCCTCATGTTTGTGTGGCGAGCACTTCACTGACTGAAGTGTGGCAACACTTCACTGCCTGAGTCATCTCCCCAGAGTCCATTTACTTCTCGAGGGGACAATCAGGAACTACTCAAAACCTTCGCCGCAGACTCGACAACATGTCCCAGGTGGGTCCTTGAGCAAATGCATCTCCTGCCACAGTAATGAATAGGAGGTGGGGATTAGAAGTAAAGCCCGCTGGGCTTCCCTGCAGATGCCCAGTGCCTGGGAGATGAGCTTCTCGTTTCTGCCTCAGAAGAATGCCCACCCCACCCGGTGCTTGCCAGACAAGTCTTAATGAGTTTGTGAGCTTTGTGTTTGAAGTGAAGTCAGTCTGAAGGCTTTGGCTCAGACCATAACCACAGACCAAGGCTTTGGCATTGCCCCATGACCACAGTCTCTACCCAGCTGCATATGGACAGTGGGATGAGGTGGCATCTCATAACCCATTTCAGGGCTAAGTCCTACTGCCCGTGGCGGCTGTGGCCAGCAAGATCTAGGCTCAGGCATGCCCCATCCAGATGCTTCATTGCTACTACCATTGAGAGAAGGTAGCTCGCCGCAGTGAGAGAGAAGTGTGGCATGGTTCTCTTGGGTGGCATCCTGGTCAGAACAGGTAGTATCAACCCAGGGACTGGCAGAAGGGGTTCCCAGCAGCCCTCAGTCTGAAATAAGCTTAAGTACCCCAGGTCACAGGGTGAGGCTCTGAATCCTACAAGCTTCCTCGGCATCCTCTCCCGGCATCTCTAGCAGCTGGCACTGTGCCCACGTGTGAGCCTCTCTCCTCTTCTTGGGCTGCTTAGGCCTGCTTTGTCTCTCGTTGCCACTGGGGGTTCCTAGGTTGAGTCACTATGGCACTTTTGTGGCTCTGCTTATGTGATAACTACTCTGTTTACATTTAAAAACAGAATGCAAAAGATACAGAAGAGCGGTGCGTTCAGGCGTGTGAAATGCAGTGTGCCTTTGCTTAGAATGGCGTTGAATAGCACATGGAATCGGCACATCCCAGAGACTGCAGAAGAAAGAAGGGTTTTCGTGGGGACCCCAAGCACTGGGTAAGATGTCTGCTGAACAGGGCGCCCCAGTCTTTCCTCTTACAGCTCTCTCTGCCCCGGCTCTGGTTTGTGGAATGAGTATTTTTGGTGTAAAAGGCAAGGACACAGCACAGTCATTCCGTTCTGTGTCACGGCAGTGCTTCCTATAGTCGGGATCGCAGGCGTGCCACCAAGCACAGCAGCTGAGCCACCGAGTTTCTCTGGTGTTGCGGTAATCTGGACAAGCTCTGAAAATTCCTGGTCAGGTGATGTCACCAAAGGAACATCACAGAGTGACCTTCTCCAGCCCAGGTTGTCTAGTTACTCAGCCCACACAGCCTCTGAGGGCCAGAACAAGTGGCAGGGTCATCCATGGGGAGGAACGGTGTCTGCGGGCACTTGTCCTCTGCTGGCTCTCGTCACCATCACCATCCTCCTCTGTTGTCTCACCGGCTCAGCTCTCGGCCTAGGACCACTTTCCCACAGTCCCCACCTGAGGCTGGCCAGCAGCCTGTCACAGCAGGGAAGGCAGGCAGCAGGAGCGGCTCTGTCCATGGTGGCCAGAGCTGTTCACACACTAGATGGGAAGAAGAGCCAGCAAGTTGGAGGAAGGGGCAGCAGGCATGAGTCTCACCTTCCAAAGCTCTACTGTCTAGTGACCTACTTCTGTCACCAGGCCCTGCCTCCTAACGGCACTGCAGCCCTCACAACGCTACAAGATGGGCCTTGGTGTCAGAGCATGGCAGGGCATGGTTCAGAGCAGAACTCATGGAGCTGCCAGCTTGCCATGGCTACCACCTTCCAGGAAGCTCATTATGTCACTGGGAGGGGGACACCGATGCTCACTAACACGGTGAGGTGAGTGTAAAGAATGAACTGGTGAGATTCGTCATGGGCATCAAATGTTATGCAGCGTCGTGACCCTGTGAGCCGTTCATTACTTAAGTGCCAAGTGAGGGGACTGCATCAGGACCACCTCAAGCACTTGAGGAGTGCTCTGTGCATCAAGGCTGCACGGTTCAGCACTGCTGTGATCTGGTGGGATCACTGTCACCTTGAGCTGCACGGCTGACAGGGCTGTACACCACGGCTGTGTGTACCCTGGACTTGTCTGCCATGCTTCCACCGCTGATGCCCTCTTCTTGGCACTGATGTCCTCTCACTCCGTCCGGTTCCTATGTTGCAGAAGGAGATCGTGTCAGCCTAAACCCCCAACAGACAGCAGTGACAAGCCGTGGGCACAACTGTAGAGTGACTGTCTAAAGATGCCAGGAGACAAATGAGAGCAAGAGTGTCAGAGAGGTTCCCTGTGAAATGGTTACTGTGTGTGCTGAGGTACACATGCACACACACACACACACACACACACACACGTACACATATGCTCATGCATGCACATGCACACACACATGTATATACATGCTTGTTCATGCACATATGTGTACACACATGCAAGTCCACACTTACACACAAGCACATAAAGAAAGTTCATCTGTTGAGTGGCCATGGCAGGTACCAAGCAAAATTATACTGTCAAGTGGAAGTTTTGTTTGGTAGGTCTCGTTTTGTCCTATAATTGTC
This sequence comes from Alexandromys fortis, assembly GCF_014885135.2. NCBI lineage: Eukaryota > Metazoa > Chordata > Mammalia > Rodentia > Cricetidae > Alexandromys > Alexandromys fortis. The sequence continues at coordinate 1,091,818 of NW_026067891.1, forward strand.
ATTTTTTTTAAATTTTCATCTTTTTTAATCTTTGTGTCCAGATGTGCTTGTCCAGATGTGCACCATTTCCCCTTTTCTATTTAAACAAAAAAGAAAGGCTTTCACTTTAACATAATAAAATTACATATAACAAAACAGGTATCAAATAAGAACTACAGTTACAATATTTATATATTTTTTATCTTTTATCATAACAATGGAAAACTATAACTACCTATCTATTTTTTAACTCCATCAAAGACTCCAGAAGGATATAATATTACCTAAGTAAACAAGAGGTAAGCAACTTCCAAAACTCTAGAAATGACAGAGACA
>NW_026067891.1:1092703-1211752 GCF_014885135.2 Alexandromys fortis
TAACTAACATGACTACAAACTTGACTATTACAGATGTTATTATCCATTATATATTATATTATATATTATTATATATTATACATTATATATTATAGATGTTATTATCCATTAACAACCTGTATTTCCTAATTACACATTACATTTTTAAATGAACTACACAATCACAATACCTTAATCAAGATCAGAAATACATATAACAAAATTGACCTTAAACTTGTATCAGTAAGTCAAGATTTATACCAAAGCAAATTATTTATACCTATACAATATCCCCCCTTTAAATGTAAAAGAACATTTATAAACAATATATCACCATGAGGTCGTGGCTTACCGGCATGAGTCTAACCAGCATCCATCTTGGGCAGGAGAAGCATGGCGTCTGCCACACTTTCCTTTTTTCCAGCATTTTGTTCTGTCTACTCCGCCCACCTAAGGGCTACCCTATCAAAAGGCCAAGGCAGTTTTCTTTATTCAACCAATGAAAACAACACATAGAAAGAAGACCCTCCTACACCAGGTGGACAAGGGGAAGAGAAGAGAGTTGGAGAGCAATGCATACACACAACAGCTCTTCACGTTGGATACTGCAAATATATGTAGTTTTTTTATCTGTCAACTGACAGAGAGCAAGAGAGCATTAGGGACAGCCAACACCACCCCAAGTTCCTCTCACCTCTTTGCTCATGACTGGCATCCAGGTGGATTCCTGTGTTTCCTGCCTGTTGTTTCCTGCCTGCTGTTTCTGGCCCGTGTTGCTGTCACTGTTTACTTACATACAACATTCAGGGTTGTTTTTCCTTTCACACTGTAAACATCACAACCACAAAAGCGCCACTGAGTGGCCTTGCCTTAATGTTCTCAGCACTGTGCCCCACGGCCCTGTGAAGTCTCTTTTGCAAGCTGAGTGAGCAGCTAGCTGACCAAAGCCACAGTCTGGGTTCTGAGCCTCCATTTGCTCAGTTGTAAAACGGGCCAAATGGTAACAGCTTCCTGCCTGTTGGGAGGGATCACAGAGGCTGAGAATGAGGGGTGAGGGCTGGAGTCCCAGCCTGGCTGGTCACTAGTGGAGGTTCCTTGACTTTGTGTCTGGCTTGTCTCCCCCCTGTTCTCAGCCAGTATAACATGCCAGCTGTGTTTTTCCCATTTCTATCCAGGAAAGGAGAAGGTGGCTGGGCTTCTAGTCCTGGGCCAGGTGGGAGGGGAGCTGGAAACCCGGAGAACCGAGTTCTCACTCATGTGACCTTGCCTACGAAGGGGCCTGCTTCTACCATCCTCTGCTGCAGGAGATTCTCTGGATGCTGTGCTAGGGTGAGCGGCTGCTTGCCTTTGAGCTCTTACTTACCCTGCTGAAGAGGGAGAGCATGGGTAGTCTGCCCCCCCATGCACACAGTAGGACTGCGCATGCTCACTGGTGAACGGCAGAAGCAACGTGGGTCCATTCAGATGGGGCCTTAAGCCCTGTCTGCTGGTGCCTGAGCAAACTCTGCACTGATGGGGTGTTCATCTGGGTCTCTGAGGGAAGCTCACAGGTATTGTGGAAGGATAGAGTTAATTTTAAAAAGCCTTTTAAAAATTTAAGCCACTAGAATTGTGTGCAGTGCTCATTGTTACGACAGCATCATCTTGCCTATCCTGACAGAACCACAGTCTCCTTTTCACGTATTGGCTGTGAAGGTTCAGGTGGTAAATGCTCACTGGACAGTAACTGTGATTACTATGGAAACAAATGTATTAGCTTTCCACGACTGTCACAAAATATCAGAGCTAACAAAGGTACAGAGAGGAAAGTTCATTTTGATTCACAGTTTCAGCAGACTTAGACTGCAGTCAGTTGGTTGTGTGGCTTTTAGACAATGGTGTGGCGAGAGACGCCCTGCCTACCTCCGACAGCCAGGAAGCAAAGGAAGAGGAACCCTGGGGCCTCAGTATCCCTCTCAAAGGCTGACATAACTCTTCCAATCTCCACGCATCTAAATGGTCCACCATTTCCTCACAGCAAGTTGGTGATGAAGCCTTCAATATGTGGGTCTTTGCGAGACACTTTATCAAAATCCAACAGTGAGAACGGCAAGGAGTGGGTGGGTTCAAATCTCAGCTTGATCAGCCCTCTGTGTGGCCTTGACCAGGCTACAGCTCACCAAAGTGGGAGTGATAGAGGCCATCCCCAGCCCTGGGTGTTCCGTGAGGACCCCAGGAGGGCAGGGACAGGGCTGCACCGTGGTGTGAGCTCCAGTCATGGCTGGCTTCAGGTACCTGCTGTATGACCGTGAGCACAGCACCCCATCACTGTCCCACTGTGTCCCCCATCTGCCAAATGGCAAGGACAAAAGTACCTATAGAAAGAGTTGTTGGGGGGCTGGAGAGATGGCTCAGTGGTTAAGAGCACTGGCTGCTCTTCCAGAGGTCCTGAGTTCAATTCCCAGTAACCAGTAACCACATGGTGGCTCACAACTATCTGTAATAAGACCTGGTGTCTTTCTTGCCAGTATGCTTAATAAATAAATCTTGAAGGAAAGGAAGGAAGGAAGGAAGGAAAGAAAGAAAGAAAGAAAGAAAGAAAGAAAGAAAGAAAGAAAGAAAAAGAAAGAGCTGTCGGGAAAATCGGTTGCTTAAAAGCCTGTCTGACTTACGAACTTCCGGCAAGCACAGAATCTCAATGCCATTGCTATTGCCTATGGGGAAACCTGGAAGAGTGCGAGCCTGACGTGGGACCCCAGCCTTGAGCTTCAGCAGCCCTGTGACCTTGGGACTGTCAGGACTTCCTCAGTCCCCCTTTCCTCATTACCACACAAGTGTGATCATACCTGTGCATAGGCATGAGGGTTAAGCGGTCTAGTGTGGGGCACTGACTTCTACAGAACCAGCCATAGGGTCCAGGACTAGCAAGTGCATGACCCATGTCAGTCACGGGGATTTTGATAGCAATAAACAACATTCAGACTGGGAGCTTGTTTTAGTCCATTTACCGCCGTTATGACAACATCCCTGACATTGGGACTTGGCTCTGGGGAGGAGGGCCCGGGGCTCTTCAGAGCTCCCTCCTGAGAGCCTACCTCAGCCTACAGAACCAGTATCACGTCATGCACGATGGGGCACCACCAATAACCTAACCTCCTCTCCTCAGGCCTCACCTCCCAAAATCTCTTCACCTCAGCATCCCTCGCACCTTTGACACGCTCAGACGTAACCAGCCCATTGTCCGTCCTCCACCATGTCACATTCCACCCTCTCTTCCCTGTGGCCATGCCCTCACCATACCGACCTCCCACCCAGTGTGAGGCAAATGGAGGGGGTCGTCAAGATGCCGCAGACAAGGAAGGCTGTCCTTTGATCTGGTGTGACTACTGGCAGCTGGGTCCTCCTGTCACCTCCTCCGATTGCAAAGGCTAGCCTGCTGGTGCCCCATGGGCCCACACTGCACACACCCGTGCTTTGTGAGGGATGGGAGCAGCTGGGCTCCATAGGCCAGGTGGCTGCGGGTGCTTCTCCCCTGGGCATTGCAGTCACTCTGGTTACCCTCTTGAATGGCCCCTCCCAGGCTGCATATTGGGTGGGTATTCAAGACTGCTGGTTGCTCCCAACCTTCCCACTGCAGCTGTTGCCCCAGACAAGCTGGGGTGCTGCTGGCGTCGGATCCAGCCAGAACAAGCATGCAGAGAGACTGTCCCCAGAGAACCTGTCCCCAAAGGCCAAGATGGGGTTGTGAGACTCTGTCTTTGAGGAAGGAGCTGAAGTTTGGGAGCTGTCTGCAGCTGCCAGGTAGGAAGGCCCAGCGGGCAGGTGAGCTGTCCTCCATATGGGCCGGGTGGGGAGTGGGGGTTCTGCCGGGACCTGCGAGAAAGGCTGCTTGCTTCTGCCTCTCTTCCCAGCCTTGCTGAGGTCAGAGTGCAGTTCAGCCCAGCCCCCACCGTGGCCTAAGAAGGAAAATGAACAGGGCTAATGGGTGGGGGATGGGGTATTGGAAATCTCCTATTTAATGCAGTGCCCACCAAAGTGCACGTGCACTCCATAACTCAGATGTGTCGAGTTTGTATTGGAGTGGACTCAGGTGACATCCATCAGGCTGGGAGCTTCCAATGAAGGAAGAGGAGCTTCTAGAGGAGCCCCATATGGCTGGTTCTGACTCAGAGGTGGCCACCATCTCTTCACGTCCTCATGGTCTCTTTGTACTAGCGGGAGAGTGGGCTCTGGTGGCTCTCTGCGTACGGATGGAGACCTCACTTTGATGGCCTCTCTGAACTCTCAATTCTTCTGTTTGTCTCCAGACATGGCCACATTGGGGCGTGTGAAGGCCAAACACTCGCAAGAATCATGAGCCAGCATCATGGCTCGCAAAGACCTTGCATATAGGAGCGAGTGTTCCTCCCTGGGTATAAGTGTGTACAGGCACACTGTTGTTGTCAAGCAGTAAGCACATGGCTCAGGGGCTGCCTGGAGCCTACTCTCTGGTTCTCACATCCTAGCAGAGTGGTTAAGGGTGCAGGCTCTGGAGTCTTTGGAGAACATGGGCTCCTTTACCAAGTTCGCTTCATCTGAGCTGTGCGTCTTTAGGCTTGTGCATGGGGGGGGGATGGGTGGGATTGCACCCATGCATACATGGGGGCCAGAGTAAGATGCTGGCGTCTAGCATACTCCATCATATTCCCTGGAGATAGGGTCTCTCCCTGAACGTGTGGCTAGACTAGAGGCCATTGAGCCCCAGCAATTGCCCTGTTTTCATCCTGTAGTGCTGGGTCATAGGCAGGCACAACCACATCTGGCCTTTTATCTGTGTCCTAAGCTCCAAATGCTCTTTCCCACAGAACCATCCCTCTAGCCCTGCCTTTGTCTCTCTTTATGTCAGCTTCCCCGTGTGTTTAGTAGAGCGACAATACATGCTGCAGAAAGTGGCTGATGTAGCAGGAAAGACAGCCTAGGGGGTGCTCAGGGTAGGGTCTGGGAGGCCGGGATTTGGGGAACACGAGGGTTGTCCTCCCTGCTCGAGGACAAGGATATGCTGCTTGTCAAGACAGAAAGAAGGCTGTGAGGTCAGGTGTTGGAAGGGCTTAGCCGCAGGAGGTCCAGCTATGGAGTGAGGATGACCAGGGAAGCCCCTGTCGCCAGCACTGTGCTTAGCTGAAAGCATCAACACATGTCCACATGAGCTGGACCCTCAGCAGCCACCACACCTCCCCGCCCGTGGAGGAGCTGGGTACATGTCATTGCAGTAACAGAGGCTCAGCCCAGCCCGGAGCCATGGGAGGGCAGCACACTGGCCTATCCTAACCCCAGCATGGGGTCTTCACAGTGGGGTTAGGACAGCTGCAGCCGAGGTGACAGGGGGTTACCCAGGGACACACCCAGTTTGCAATAGTGAGGTTCGGTCATTTCAGAGTGAGCTGGGGGTTGGCTGGGTGGCTCATGGTCTCTCCAGTGTCCCCTGGCCCCATTGAACCCAGCACTTAACTCAGCACTGGGGCTAGAGCCATGAGTGAGATTCCTGCTCTTGGCAACTAAGTCCTGGCAGGGAAGCAGATGGCAAAGGGTGCATGAGTAAGTGTAGCACAGGTGGGTGAGGGCTGAGACAGCACGGAAGCAGAGAGAGGAGAGAGGGAGTGGGGTGGGGGAGGGTGTCTTACAGTCTTCTACGGTGATGTCACCTGAGCATGGGCTGGAGGGATGCCAGGGGCTGAGCTAGGCTGAGTGTTCTGGATAGAGGCCATGGCCAGTGCCAAGACCCTGAGGTGGGAAGAGGACCTGAAAAGACCAGGAGGGAGGCAGAGCAAAGAAGCAGGTAGGACCCAGAGGGGAGGGGTATGGTGCTCAGTGTGCAGGAGCCACAGGGGTTCACACAAGGACATGGGTTTTCCTCTAGATGGGCAGCTTCAGAATGGAGAGCTAGCAGAAGGAAGACATGTTCCAACTGACGGTTCACATGCATCCTGCAGTAGATCACACACACACACACACACACACACACACACACACGGTATCCACCTCTGACCCCCATACACTGTGAAAATGGAACCCTGCTATAGCGAAAAGAAGTTCCCAGATGAGGAATGGAGAGACAGAGAGTGTTCCAGATACCCAGGTGTGTCCACAGCTGGAGTCACAGGTATCTTTCCAGGGGCAACACAGGGACGTGACATCAGAGTGGAGACGCTCAGTACAGGGCTTCCTGAAGCCAGAGAAGATGAGCCTTCTCAGCTCTGGAAAGACCCCAGCACTCATCCACCTTCATGTTAGCTCAGCAAAGCCAGATTGGTCTGTAAGAGAATTTATATGTATTGTTCCAAGCAACCAAGGGGGGAAATTTGTTGCTGCAGCAATAGCATACCTCTACTGACCCTTCCAGCCTGGCAGGGCGCAGTCCATGGGAGTCTCATTTAATCCATCCCCAGGGTAGACAAAGGGACCTGGACCTGTGAGGTGAGAAGTTGGAGTTTGGATACGGTTGGAGGATAGGGACAGAAGGGCAGGAAATGTCAAAGACACTCCCAATACTCAGACAGAGTAGCTGGAGCTAGGGGTGGGGGCTGTTTTCTGAGTGGGGAGAGGGTAAGAGTGAGGTGGAGAAGGGGAAAAGCCAAGCCTGAATTTTCTGTGTGTCAAGTGGAAGCTGATTGTCAAGGGCCCTCTAGGTGTGGCCAACTCAGCAAGATGGAGTAGGATGGATCACCTTGGGGAGGGAGTAAGGGAGGAAGCTGCTGATAGCAGGTGTGGGTCATCAATTAAAATCTCCATGTGCTTCATGTCGAGTGTCTCCAAGCCTTGCATGGCATCAAGGAGGAGGTCAGACAGGGACAGCAGGAGTAAGGAGCAGGGCAGGATTTGAACCCAGGGCTGCAGGGCACTGGCAGCCGTCAAGGGCTAAACTGGGCACTGGCCTGTTAGGAATCTCTCCACCTCCACATCCTGGATGGGGTCGCCTCTTCCCAGGAGCCAGGGCTGCATTTGACAGGAGCCAACAGGTGGGAGACCGAAGTCAGCGGGCATGTGCTTACTCGAGGTTAGACCATTGCCGTAGGCATCCTCACAGCCTGCTCACTAAACAGTCCATGGGCTCGGTGACTCTCGAAAGCTGGGTCCAGGTCAGCTCCATCCCTCTTCCCTCCCCTCACCCACAGGTGCTGCGTGGTGGGGGTCAGGCATCCAACCTCTGTCTTTTGTGCTTTGACCCTTCCCTTTCCAGGCCTTGCCAACAGGCCCTGTGACACCCTCACATCTGAGCAGAAAGCCAGCAGAGTGTGGATGTGACCGCCACAAGGGCATAGAGGCCAGGACGCAATGAGAACTCTTGATCTGATCTTGTCTGGAACAGATGTCTAAGCAGCCGCTGTCCATCAGGACAAGAGGAGCGTGCTGCCCAGCAGACTAAGGGGCCTTTTGTTTCCTTTGTGGCTAGGGAAGCCCTGCTGTTGCCGGTCTGACAGCAGATCGTTAACAAATGTATCTGCTTGCATGTCCCTCGTCACTAGTGTATTTGAATTCTCATCTTTCACGGCATACGAGGGCACAGGCACCAACAGTAGCCACTCGCGGGACCCGTGCTGGGTGAAACCCAATACTGCCAACCTGAGTGCCTGGCACGCAGTGAAACCTACTGTGGGTTGGGGGAAGTGGGCAGAGGCCTGTGTGGCTTAAGACAGAGCAGAGTGCTAAGATGCTGGCCAGCTGTGTGACTTTGGACAGGACCTTTGTCTCTCTGCCTCGGTTTCTCTTGGTGCAGAGTCAACTGTGCCTGGGCAGTGCCCAGAGGTTACATCGTCATCTCATTTATTCCTTGTGCCGGGGGACAGATGTGAGCTACCCCACTTTGATGACAGCAACATGAGGCTCACAGAGAAAGACAATTGCCCACAGCCCTTACCTAGGGATACGCTTCAGAGCTCCCAACTCTCGGCTTGGGTGACACTGGGTGTCTCCTGGGGACTGGAGCTAGGGGACATGGCCCAGGCCTCCCTGCTGCTGCTGAGGGTGGCATGTGAGCTGGGGAAGGGAACATGCATGAGGTCTTCCCTGTGAACTTCAGGGGCTCAGGCCTGGTGATGGCTCCCCTTACCTTCCCTCGCTGCCGTCTCTGGCTGGCTTGGTTCCCTGTGGGAAGTGTCTGTTTTCTTGGTTTCAGCAGCAGAGACCTCCTCCACATCCCTCCTCACCCCACCCTGTGCCTCCCAGCCCTGAATCCCGGTGAATGTGAATTTCCTTGTAAGGACTCAGAGCAGCGAATCCCAGACCCTGGGCTGACTTTTTTTTGTTTTTTCCCTCTGCCTCCTGGAAGATAGCCTGTTTGATTTTTATAAGCCCGTCATTGTCCTCTGTGTGGGGCAGGCTCCTGGCGTCAGGGAAGGGATCAGGAAGCCATGTTCCATTTCTGACTCATGGGAGGAAAAAAAAAGCATAGCTCCTCTGAGGGGCCTTTACTCCCTCAGCCCCAGTGTCCTAAAGTGTTGATCGTGCTTGAAAGCATTGGTGAGATGCTTTTCCTCTTCAGGAAGGCAAAAAAGATGCCACACACTGGCTGTGGTAGTGTGGGCATGTCTTCAGGAACATGTGGCAGGGCCAGGCAGTTCTTGCTTGGCTGGTGAGCCTATCTCTAGGGCTTCGGTTTAGAGCCACATAGCCTGGGGAGGCGAGGAGAAGCTTCTGAGACAGGAAGTGTTTAATTAAGCCCGTGCCCTCAGATGTCATGTTGTTCAGGAGTCTGAGCATCTCCTCAGTCCAGGGTGTGTGGAGGGAGTGGTGGCAGACCACCATCGGGGCTTGGGGAATACACAGAACTGGGGTCTTACTTGAGGATCGTAGCTTGTCATGGCTGGGATTCCTTGGGCGAACTCTCAGCCTGAGCCTCTGTTTCCGTGTCTGTGGAGGGGTAGATGGTGTTTGTAACCTCGAGGGACAGTTCAAATTTTGGGCCTTCATTTAACAAGCTGGAGACAAGGCTTAGTGCAAAGGGGCTGCCCCCCTCTCAGGGCCTCTCTTCTAGGTCAGCTCTATCTGTGGGGCTGTCACTGAGTGAGTTGGTGCACACTCTTTAATAAGAGCTGTTCAAACAGGCCTTACAGCAGGATGTCGTCTGTGAAGCCATCCAGCTGCTCACTGGGTTTGGGTTTGGGGTGCTGCTGGACATATTACCACCCCTAGGCCTTCAGGCTGGAGCCAACAAAGAGGGTCTGGTGTCAGACACAATGGGGGGACATGGGGGCGGGTGGATCCCAGTCCAGATGACAGGATGAGCCCAGGCCAGGTCTCTCCTAGGTTTGAAAGATTGGAAGGTGGTAAATACCCATCTGGGTGGTACCAGCTTGAGATGGGGGTCCTGCCGTTGGCCACCCAAACTACCCTGGCTCATGTCATCAAGTATGGATGGCAGATGGGGCATTAAGTTATAGACCTGGAGGGGGTGCGGTGCCAATGGAGGGGCATCTCTGGGAGGGAGGGAGAGAGGGAGGGAGGGAGAGAGGGAGGGAGGGAGGGAGGGAGGGAGGGAGAGAGGGAAGGAGGGAGGGTATTACACCCGGGCCAAAAGGTCCAGGGATGCAACTGAGAGCTGGTGTGTGTATCTCTCTCCCATCAGGAGTGGACTTGAGTTTGTAGAAAGCTGACGGCTCTTGACCCTGGCTGGCTCAGCCCTCTATGTAACCTCTGGTGGGCGCACTGGCTCTGAGCATGGGGAGACACAGTCCTGTCTTCCAGCCACAGCAACGGCTCCTGTTCTCAGAAGGGACTAAGGGGCTTTGGAGGTGTCATCAGGGCTTAGGGATCACACAGAGCTGGGGGCCTATTTGAGAACCTTGCTTTGTCCTTACTGGGATGTCTGGGGTGAACTCTCAGACTGCACAGCCATTTCCATGTCTAGGGAGGGGTAGATGGTGTTTGCAGCCTTAGGGGACAGTCCAAATGCTGGTCATTCACTTGACAAGCTGGAGACACAGTTTAGTGTAGGCTGGCCCCTTGTAGGGCTTTCCTGCTACTCTGGGGTTTTCGGTAGAATCTCTGCAACCTGTTCCCCAGGGACATGTGACTGCTCTCCATTGAGCACACAGAGCAAAGTGCCTGTCCCCTCCCTCACACACTTAGGCTGATCTTCTCTTCTCTCTCTTGTCCTCCTCTGGTTGAGAAGATGGTAGGAGCTCTGTACTAGGTGCTTGGCTGGGCCAACAGAAGTCAGCTTAATGGTCAACTGGCTGCCTTCCTCTCTAGACCCATGGGCTGCCTGAGGAGACCCTTCCCCAACAAGCCAGTTCTTCTCTACACCTGTCAGCATAGCCTGGGATGGGGCATGAGGGTCAGGGTGGGTGTGTGAGGTCAGATTTGCTCTGACTCCCCAGTGTCTAGCAGGCTCTCCTGAGCTAGGGTTAAGCTGATGCCCAGAAATCGCAGGGGTCTCCTGGCCCTGTGAGCCCTGTTCTGGGGACTCTTCTTCCTCCTGGAAGGGGATCTGCTGTGTGAGAGGGACACAGAAGCTGGGCTGGCTGGCTGGTGGCTTTGCCCAAGGACCAGTGCCTTCAGGAGAGTTGGGAGGGACTGTCTGATGCTTAAGGGAGTCAGTTAATGTCATCTCAGAGTGGCACCTGTCCACACATAACACAGCTTGGGAGGTGTGATCCTGTGGCCCGGGGTTAGGAGTGATGGCCATCCAGAGGAGAAAGCCCTTGACTACTAAATCTTGGAGGAGTAAGACATGTGGATCCCATCAGTTAACTTCATCCTCCTGAGTCCTATTAGGGTGTGCATTTTCAGAGAACAGAGAGGTTGACCAAGCTACTCAAGGACATATAGAAGCAGCTTTTTGCAACTGGTCACTGACCACAGGTCAGCTTACCTTCTAGTCATGGCAGCCATACTGCATGTCCCATAGGGCCTCCTGGAGATTTGGCTTAACCCAGAGTGTGTCAAATTCTGAGGCTAATCCGGGTGGTGGTGGCGCACGCCTTTAATTCCAGCACTTGGGAGGTAGAGGCAGGCAGATCTCTGAGTTCGAGGCCAGCCTGGTCTACAAGAGTTAGTTCCAGGACAGGCACCAAAACTACACGGAGAAACCGTGTCTCAAAAAAACAAAAACCAAAAACAAAACAATAACAGCTACACTGAGTTCCTGAGTGGCTGAGCGACCCCATGTCAGCAAGCTCCGGAGACCGAGAACACCTAGGATCCCTCACCCTTCAACAGAAAGCCCTCCTTTTCCAAACCACAACTCCACATGCTTCAGGCTTATTTCCAGACCTGCACAACCCAGGGGACAGGGTGTGCCACCTTCTACTTTGTGGCCAGAAATCTCTACAATGTTTCCACCTCTCTGGAACCTCCAGGACCCATGGTTGCTTGAGACTAGAACAGTGGCTTCTAGCGACTTGCCTGTCCTAAGGAAAGAGAGTGGAGAGGAGCTTGGAGACCTGGGGGTGAGGCAGATAGAGAGAGACCATGTTTCAGACTCTTGTCGCTTCCCCGAGGCCTGAAATGTAGGGACAGTGATGCCCTGCAGTGTGGCAGGGGCATCCAACTGCTCATGTAACAGAGGCTGCAGGGATTTCTGAAGCTGGGACTGGAGTCCGTGGGGACACAGCCCTGACTTGCTGGCCCTGGCTGGACAGCTTCTCTTTTGTGGCTCTGGGATGGTGGGAGTAGGTGGCTGAGCACAGCGCCTCGCTGGAGACAGCTTGGCATCTGGTCTAATCCAGCTGTTGGTTTTGGCTTCATATCCAAGACTCCTGCGCCCTAATTACTCACTGTCTTGGGAGCCTGGCCGGGAGCCTGAGAAGGGAGAAGCTGGACTGGTTCTCATCTGATAAGGAGACAGAAGTAGCAGAGCGGTACCCAGGGGCCTGGCTGGAAGGAGTCTTCTGCCTGTTGTTGGCTTGACTGAGATAGAATCTGCATACAATAAAATTCACAGTTTGGATAAAACACCCATAAACCCATAACCCATAAAACCACACCACAATCAAGATGCAAAACACTTCCAGGAAATTTGGCTCCTGCCTGGATCTGCTGGCGCCCACCTGCCCGCCAGCTCGCAGCCTTCCCACACACACACACTGCCTCCCTTCTCGGAACTTTAGGAAATGGGCTGGGTAGGTGGGACAGACTTTCCGTGCCAGACAATTATCACGGGACCCACGAGAGTCATCTGCGCAGCTGATGAATCTGAAGTCCGTTCCTTTTCATTGCTGAATTGTATTCCGTTTGTTAGGATGTCACACCATCTATTCACACGCTTGTCGATAACATCTGAGACTGTTTAGATAAACATGGTGTTCTCCTTCTCTCTGGCCGGTAGCAGGGAATAGAATCACGGAGGTTCATGGTAAGCATATATTTAGTTGTACAGACCAGAACGGACACACTGAATTTCTTTCTCCTACCAATGTTGAGTGTGACCGCACATCCAGGGTCCCTGAGCTCTGCATGACAGTATCTCTCTGTGGGTTTAATCCATGCTTCTTTGGTGATGAAAAACGCTGAACACTTTTGAATAGGTTGGTGCCTTTTTTTTGTTTTTTTTTTTGTTTTTTTTTTTTAATATTTTAATATTTATTTATTTATTGTGTATATGCCTGCAGGCCAGAAGAGGGCACCAGACCCCATTACAGATGGTTGTGAGCCACCATGTGGTTGCTGGGAATTGAACTCAGGACCTTTGGAAGAGCAGGCAATGCTCTTAACCTCTGAGCCATCTCTCCAGCCCGGTTGGTGCCTTTTGTATGAACTCAAGACACACGGGTCCTAAATGAGGTACTCAACCTATTGTGGACACCCCTGCAGACAGAAATGTCTTGTAGAAGATTCTGGAAGTCTACACGGTGGGCTCCTTGCAGGTCTTTGATCAGAACATTTCAGACAGGCATCAGTGGGAAACATGTCTCACACACTGGTATAACTCTCGGTCACTCTCCAGTGTACCATTTTGGGAACCAGGTTCTCCCTGGTTCTTTCTGTGTCACCCTCTGTGACTCAGCCTCATCTCTTTCATGGCTTAGAATCTTATCATGAGAATGAGCCATCCCTGCTGGGTATTAAGGGTGGCTTGCCACATTTTTCCCAGTAGTGTGGCTGAGTGAACATGCCTGTCTTTGTCTCTTGTCTGACTTGAGCGTCTCAAGGCAAGGAGTAGAACCACCAGGCTTTTGTATTAGTTATCCATCGTCACGATGCTGCTGCATAACAACCCGAGCCTTAAAAGCAGAAAGCACCAACCTGTTATTTGTTACTAGGCAACTGATACTGGGCTGGTCTACTGACATGGTCCAGTTCAAGTGCACATGGCTTGGTCAATCGTGGGTTGAGGTTGGCCTCAGGTCAGCTATGAATGGATGGATGGCCACAGGCCCGTTTCTGTTTTGCCTGGCCTTATTTCCTTCACCAAGTGGGCTTAGTTTGTTCTGGTGTAGAGTTGGGGCTCAAGGAGGGGAGAGTCATACAGGTCTTAAAGCCCGAGCTCACAACTTCACATTCTTATTGCTGCTCCATTCTACTGGCCAAAGAACCCCAGAGAGCAGCCAGACCCACAGACAGGGTGTCTTCACAGCACAGCAAGTACCGTTGCAAAGGGTGTGGTCACAGGGAGGGAGGACTGGGGACACGTGCATTCTACAGCGCAGCACAGCTTTAGAGTCCACGTTTTCCCTGTTGTTGCCAGATTGTCTTCCTCAATAGGATACAGGTTATGTTCCATGACAGTAGCCGGAGGTCCAGGGTCCTCCAGCCTCACCTGAGCCAAGATATGGGATTTTCCCATACTGTGTAACAAGAGAAATGAAGTACCACCTTTCCAAAGTATTGACTGATTCTAATCACCTCGAGAGACAAATGCCTGTCCTAAAGACTGAAAGTGCTCGCAGAATCAGTATGTGACATCACATGATTTTTCTTCTTCTTCTTCTTCTTCTTCTTCTTCTTCTTCTTCTTCTTCTTCTTCTTCTTCTTCTTCTTCTTCTCCTCCTCCTCCTCCTCCTCCTCCTCCTCCTCCTCCTCCTCCTCCTTCTCCTTCTTCTTCTTCTTTTTTTTTTTTTTTGATTTTCAAAACAGGGTTTCTCCTTAGCTTTTTGGTTCCTATCCTGGAACTAGCTCTTGTAGACCAGGCTGGCCTCGAACTCACAGAGATCCGCCTGCCTCTGCCTCCCAAGTGCTGGGATTAAAGGCGTGCCGTGCGCCACCACCGCCTGGCATCACATGATGTTTTAAGCAAGAGTGAGACTCTTGGCTGACGGGCAAGGCGGCCTCCTCCGGACTCCATCGCGTGCCCTTCCAGAGTGGGCATCTGCTGCTAGCTTGTTCCACCAACACTGAGCATCCCCTGTGTGCTGGGCACAGCTCCCAGTGTGAGGACAGGATGGCAGAGGCAGGGTCCCCCCGCCTTTCAGAACCAAACACTCAGGAAAGGAAAGGGACCATTGTCGTAAACAATGCCACTTCACAGACACCAAAAGCCAGGAAGGAAACTGCACAGGGCAATGCCACAGAGACACTCTGTTACATTGAGAGTTCAGGGCAGGCTCCTTCTTCTAGGTGACAAGTGAGTCCATGGTGACAAGAAGGAAGCAGCAGGCCAATCAAGCAGTGACGCCAAGGTCCTAGGGCAGAGATGGGGTTGCCCAAATGAGAAGGACAGGAATGCCAGAAAAGACGGGGAGAGGGCAGGGGCTGACCGGTATCAGAAGTCTACTGTGTGCCTACTGTGTGCCCAGCAGGGTGCTGTTCACCTCTGCCCTCTTCTGCCACCAAAACAGAGCAAGGTCTGGGCTCCCCCTGCTGGTCCACCATGAGCTGTGACTTCAGCTGTAGGGCCAGCGGACTGGATGTGTCTGGGGAGGTGGGAATGCCATAGGCTCTGTGGGCACAGTGGGAGAAGCAGCTCAGCCTCTCAGGTCATGGTTCAGTCCAGGGAGCTGGAAGAAAAGGAGAGGAGTTCAAAGTCAAGCAGGAGGAAAGGATGCTGGGAGCCCAGTTCCACACAGCCAGTGCCACCCAAAGCCACCAGTGAGTCAATTGCTGGTCCATGTATCACTTTGCAGAAAACAGAAAGGAACCACTTTCCAAAACAGGGCATCCTGTAAAACAGCATCTCCCACGAGGCTGCGAGGTACTATTGCTAAGGGGGAGTCTCTGGAAGCCAGGCAAATTGCCCTAGTTCCTAGCCCTGGGTTTCTTTCATTCCCTTCCTCAGAAAGGCACAAAGATGTTCAACTACAAAGAGATTGATTGAGTCCAACTCCCCTTGAGGTCTCTGTTCAAACCTTGCCTAGGATCAGCCAGTAAGTCATGCTCTCTATCCAACTTCTTGTGATTTTAGTTATTACTTCATCAAATACTGAGTACCTTTTGGGGGCCTAGGAGCCATCAGGGTCTGGAGATGTAGGCATGAGTGGGACCAAGACCCCTGATCTGTGCAGCTGGCATCTGTGGGGCAGGATGGCGGGCACAGGTGGCACCATGGAGAGAGTGTGTGGGTACTTGGGTGCTAGCTGGTGAGTGCTGAGAAAGGCAGAGAGGAACCTGGCAGGGGGACCAGCCCGAGAACAGTGCTGCGGTTGCTGGATAAACAGATGGGCCACAGAGGTCTCTTGTCAGGCCAGCGCCAGGAGGAAGGAAGTCAGGCTCAAGAGCAACTGGGACAAAGACCTTGGAGCAAGCTAGTGCTGAGTGGAATGGCAGTCTAGAGGAGGCCAGGCCCCGTGGGAGCAGGGTGTAGCCACCCTGGCAGCAGGCAGATAATCTAGAGATGTTTGCACTCCTCCCTTGGCTATCAGAATACCGAAACTGTGGCCTCTAAAACATTGGAATTTCCCAGGAGTTTCAGGCTGGGAGAAGGAAAAGGCTGAAGCCTAACACCAGCTGGGGGGGGGTGACTACCTTCCAGAAAGACATTCCACGCCGTTCTCACATCTTGTCAGACCACGCGGCAGGCAAGAGAGATGGGAGCTGAGACAATGGCAGGTCTGTGATGGATCAGACTTCACTTTGACCAGGGATGCTTAGCTACACATGCCTCTTGCCTTCTTTTTAAACAAAAGCCTCATGTCAGGACCTGAAAGATGAACTTGGGGGTCCCTGGAGCTCCTCATTTGTTCTTTACAATGTAGTCAACCAACTAGACCTTGGCTTCTCATCATGTTTCGTGGTGGCCTATGGAAGGCCATGCCTAGTCTGTTAGGGCTTCCAGGGACCTAGATTCTCATATGAACAACTCTGGTCATGCGGGAGGGGAAGATGGGTAGTGAAGGTGGTGGGGGTGGGAGTGCTCTAGGCCACCCCAGAGCCTCGGCCTTCACTCTGCTTCCGTGGGGCCACTGCAGGTTTTGGAGCCATGGAGGAACAGGCTCTAGCTTCCTCTTCCAGAGGGTCCCTGCGGTGCTGGGTAGATAATAGACTTGAAGTCAGGGGCTTCACAAGAAGACCAGTGGCCCAGGCAAGAATTAATGGTGACTCAGATCAAGTTGCCAGTCATGGAGGCATGAGAAGAGACCAGTACCTAACTTCTTCCATTTCAGCTCATTTGTTATTAATTTAACAAAAAAAAAAAAAATCACAGAGACCAGTTAACTTACAATGGGAAAAGAACCTTTTAAGTTTCCAGTTTAGGATGGAAATCCAGGGTCAGGCAACCCTCTCAGTTTGGCCTTCAGTGACATCTCATATTAGTGACATCATGACGAGGGAAGGGTAACATATCCAGCTGGGAAGCAGGACAATTCTGGGGTCAGGCTTACTGGCCACAGCCCGTTCTTCCAGGGCAGAGATCACCTCACAAAGTCAGCACTACACCTCTCCCATGAAGCTCCACCTCTTGAAAGTCCTCTTAATACTGCCATAAAGGACCAGTCCCCCAATGTGTACAGACTACACCCAAACTCTCTAGCATCCTGACCGAAACCTGTTGCCGCCACTCAGTTCCCAGGAGTCAGGAGCGTTTCCCTATCTGTTTCCTATCCTGTCTAGGACAGATGTTCAGAGCAGGGATTCAGGACCCCAGGCCTGAGGCAATGGCTTGGATGGGGGATGATCTGTTGATAGGATGGCTCCCTGATGGTGGCGGTGACCAGCCAGGAGTGAGGCGAGGACAGCACAGCCCTTAGCCTGACCAGCTGTTCTCTCTTAGGCTGAGCGTGCAGCCTGGCACACTCCCATACCTGAGAAGCTCTCATGGGCCTCCATATTCCCACATAGCAAACCAGGAAGCTTTTCGTCTTTGGGTTCGGCAGGGTAGGGGGTTGCTAGTTCCCTTCCTAGCTCAGTACAGGGGCATAGAAGATGAATAGCAAGGGGCTCCTCCCCATCCCCTCAGGCAGCACAGGGACGTGGGAGCTGGCACAGAACCCACAGACAAGCATGCATTGAGACCACAAACCAAATAAGCAAAGTGGCCAAACCTGCTTCGTGCACAGCAGAGCAAGCCAGACTCCCCTTGAGTTTGTTCAGGGGGCTGCCCCTCTGGGATGTGCTGTCCCTGCAAGGCAGGACCGTGGAGAACCCACATGGACCCCTTAAGGAAGCCGGACCCATTCCAAAACTCAAGTAGGGGATAGACAGGAGCTTTGCCCTAGAGTGGTGGCACAGAATCACACAGGGACGTGCAAGACTCTGATCCATGGTGTCGGACAGGCAAATGCCTGTTTATTCCGGCTCAGGCACTGCTGGGCACCTGCCATGTGCCAGGGGCCTTCAGGTGCAGCTTGTCATTTGCTGCACAGCCTGGGAGCCAGGAGCGGCCTGGCACAGCCGCCACTCACCATTTGTCTTAGGCTCCAGCCTGTGACCTGGCAGTGTAAGAACTTTCCTCCCTCAGTTTGTGACCGGTTCTCCAAAGTGAGGGTTTTCTGTTCCACTAGGACACCAAAGCTCAGAGAGGGGAGGTGACTTTTCCAGAGTCACACAGCTATGCTCTGGCCCTTTTTGTCAGTCTGGCACACTTGCGTGGCTCACAGTCATGAGGAGGGTTGTCGGGGGGGGGGGGTATCACATTTGAGAGTCTGCATGCTGGCCAGGTGTCTGTAAAGGCTCTGTCTGGTCCTGGCCCATGCTTACCCTGAGGCTTTTTGTCTCACAAGCTCTGTCGGGAACATTCAGGAATATTGTCTAGAAAACCAGACTGTTGGCAAAGACCTAACCCTGGTGGAGAAGGCAGCTGCGTCGATGGCTGAGGGTACCGTGACAAGCTTGTCTTGTCCCTTGGCATCCATGGCGCACTGGCTCCAGACCCCACTGACATGGAAATCAAAGGCCAAAGATGTTCACGTCACACTCTGAGTCGCAAACCAGCTCTGGATGACGTGACACAGGGTACTGTGAATAGCTGTGCACGGTGTGCACGTCTGTGTAGCTTTCGGAGAAGAGGGCACGGGTCTGTCACGCCCTCCAGACACGCTTTCTTCAGGATGTACTTCCCATCTGTGTTTGGAACCTGCAGCTCCCAAGGACTGATCCCACCAGAGTGAGCTCTATCGGCTTTGCCATTTAGTCTCCTACTTCCAGAGGCCAACAGACCTAGGACGAGGGTCTTGCTACGTAGCCCAGGGTAACCCAGAACTCATGATTTACTTTTTCAGCCTCCAGAGTGCTGAAATCATGGGCAAACACCACCATGCTCTCCTCTTTCTAAGCACCCCGTTGTTTAGATTGGACACCATTCTGGAGTGCGGGTGCACATGAGTTTGTGTGGGGTAGGGTGGGGGAGGGGTGCACATTTCACAGCACGTATGTGGAAGTCACCCAGAAGTCAGAGGCCAACTTCAGGTGGCAGTCCTTGATACACCCCTTGCTGATACAGGCATCTTGCTGTCCACTGGGCCGCACACTCTCACGACCTCATTTTAAGGTGGTTACTTCTGTCTGTCTTGTTCAGAGAAGAGAGGCAGGGGAGAGGCATCCAAAGGCCAGGAGAAGGAGCTGTCCCTTCTCCCCAGTGGACTGGGATGCGGTCCGCAGAGTTGCACAGGGCTCTTCTCTCTAGTGTCATTACTTGATCTTGCATCTTTGGAAGCTCGGAAAAAGGGCTAGCAAGGGCCACGCTTCCTGGGGTTAGTCTCCTCCATTGGAATGCCTCGGCGCCTGGAAATTGATTGAGTGTGCACTGGCATGGGCCGGCACAGCGCCTAGAAGGACGCAAAGAGCCCCGCCCTTCAAGTCCTTGTTCTACCTTCCCGTGGCTGTGTGTCTGGGGGCAAACTGCTTAACCTCTGTGACCATGTACACCGCTGGCTGGCTTCATATCTGCTTTTGAATGTTTATAGAAAGATTTGCCAAGAGAATGAATGTCTAAGAGTCTTAACACAAGGTCAGAGTGACCACACAGTTTTGTGGATGATGTTTGACTAATTGACGGCAGGGCTGGATGAAGGGAATGGTTCTTAAAGTGGTGCTGTCCCGGACCTTGGATCCTTTGACAATCCATGGCATCATTTAGATTGCATTGGCACTGGACTCAAATTCCAGCCCCTTCATTGGTTAAATGCTGTGGTAAGAGAGTGCTCACAACAGATATGGCCAAATTATTGTGGTCTCAGCTTCAGGGGGGACCCTCCCTTAAGCCTGTTCCCTTCAGCATTGCACAGATGGGGTGCTGAGGGCACTTCCTAGTACTTGGCACGCATTCTTGCTCTGGGCCTGTTGAGGTTGAGGTAGAGGTGGCTGGCTACAGGGAAAAAGACAGACTGCCTTCCTGAGCTGGCTCATGCTCCCTGCAGTACTTCTGTGGGGCAGGGGGAGGAGGCAAGTGCTGCTGTTGTAGCCACACTGGTGTACCAAATGGGTCTCACCAAGTTACAGCTTCAATAAGGAAGGTACCTGGAGGGAGGGCCTTCAGGGGTACTCTGAGCTGGTCTCTGCTGGGCTGTGGGGATGTGTCCCCTGTGAGCCCATGATCAAGAGCCCTCCTCACCCCCCTCACTTCCCATCCTGCGCTTTGTCCCACATGGGTCAAAGAGGTGGCTTCCACAGGCCCAACCTGCAGGCCCCTTTTTATGGATGCTAGGTGGGTACACCCCTGCTAACCTGACAGGGCTAGGACATGGCTTCCCTGAGATTGATCTGTCTCCTTTTCTGTCTCAGGGAATGAGGGCTTCCTCAGAGATGTCTCTGTGACCACTATGCCAGGTCTATTAACTCAACCCCGCTCCCTACTTCTTGTAGTGACTCCTCCGTTGCCTAGCTTGAACATAACCCCCTCCCTCTTTCTGCCTCCCTCCTTGTCCTTCTCTCTTCATCTTCCCTTGCCCAAAGAGTAGAGGCCTCTCAGGCACTGGTTCTGGGAAGCATGTGGGTGCTGAGTTCTTCCATAGATCAGCATGGATTGTATACATGTCCCACTGTACCTGCCATACCATTTCCCGAACACAAGGAGGTGCTGTGTATATGGTGGCCCGACAATGGCGATCAGTCAAGACCCAACCCTCCTCCTCTTGCAGCAGGGGCTTAGGAAGCTGCTGTCTCCTGTACCTCACATGCTAAGGGAACACAGGCTAGGAACCTAATAATAAATGGACCCAGTTCCAGAGAGCGCGAGTGCTAAGAAGGGAAGCCCAGACAGTGAAGTGGGACAGACAGGGCTGGGTGTGGAGTCAGGGAAGGCTTCCTGGAGGGGGAGGCACAAGCTGGGCTGTGAGAAGTTTCCGTAGACAACAGGAAATGGAGGAAGGGCGGTTCAGGTTGAGGGAAGAGCATGGGCAAAGGGGCTGAAGCAGGCTTGATCTGAGCTATTCCGGGGACTAAAATGATGATGCATGTGGCTTTCGTGAGGATCCGTGCCACTTCCTCCTGAGTCTCAGCCAGAGCGTTCCTCTGCTGTCCCTTCTGCAGGCAGGTGGATATTGAGGGATTGCTCAGGAGATACCTCAAAAACCACCCTTGAAGGCAGGAGCTTGCTCTCCGGCCCCGTGCCCCCAGAATTGGAGTCTGTGGGCTCTTGCCTTCCTTTACAGGAGTGGACAGGAGTTGCTTCCAGATTAATCTATGACCAATCACCTTCTACCCCTTGAGCCGCACTCAGGGTCTGGCTGAGGAGAGAGGCATGGTAAACATTTATTAGGCTAAATGGATATACAGATGGCAAGTGTCCAGGCTTCAGAGGACCACACAGGCATGAAGCAGCCAAGGAAGATCCCTGGAGGAGGTGGGTAGGACCTGGTCCCAAGAGGAGAGGCAGCCAGGAAGGGCTCCCTATAAGCCAGGACTCAGAGAGAGGATGCCAACATAGGCCAGTGACCCACTGATGGCTCTGCCAGAGCTTGGCCACCAGGAGATACAGTTAGAAGAGGGTCACTGGCCCCTCTGATCTGTTTCGTGGAACAAATATTAATGCTGCCTCTATAACCAGCGTACTCAGGGACACTTAGTGTTGCACAGGCCTGGCCAAGGTCCCTCAGCATGTGAAAGCCCCAGCTCCTGAGTTCACCTCCGACAACCCATTCTGAGCATCTCAAACCGCATCGCCTCTAAGATCCCACTGAACAAAAGCCAGCAGGCTCTGACTGAACTGCCTTAGCCTCAACCACACTCCTCAAAACCCCAACCGCCAAGAACATCCTGCTGGGGAAGCGCTGGTTCCAGGAGGTTTCCCCCAAAGTGGCTAGCAGAAGATTCCCAGGTCGGCCTGCAATGTGAGCTTTCATTACTGTGTTAGAAGCATCAAGAGGCCCTGGCTGAAGAAGCCTCAAGGCACGCAGTGCAGTGCCAAGGCCCACACCAGCCTGTGAGGACTTATTAAAATTTCTCTTTTCCTAGGAAACACAAGAGAAAATTAACATAGGCTGGTGAATTTGCCCTTAGTTCCACAGTTCATAAAACACAGTGTCAATGCACTTTTATGGCATAAGGACCATAGAGACCCATGGCCGAAGGTCCACCCAAGTCCTGATGTCGCCTTGCTCACTGGAGAGATGGAAATGGACGTTCAGGCCTAGACAGCCCACGGTTACACACTCCTGGATGCCTTAAGTGGGCTTCGAATCTAGGACTAGCCAGCTTCTAAAGCTTAATTTGAGGGTTGGAAGGCTTTGATTCAAGGGCCTCAGAGTTCCTGGCCCCAGTGGTCAAGGGCATGGCAGCTGCTCTCTTTCCACGTGCACAGAGCAAGGTGGCCCCTTCAGGTCACAACACTGAAAGCATGGAGAGCCAGGAGCAAGCCTCCTTCCGTCCGTCACACAGCTAGTGCACCCAGGGTGCAGTGAGGTAGACACCGGCCACGATTCAGGACTGTCCACACTGCAGCCTACTCTGAGCCTGACCTGACTAAGGAAAGACGCACTATCTGAACAGAAAGCCACCAAGTTCTGCCGGAGAGGTGCCACACTGAGGAGCCGCAGGAGGCAGGGGTGCTCACGGCTCACACATCTTTCTCTCCTGCTTCCGTGCTGCCCTGCCCGTCTGCTGAAGCAGCCCGAGCTAGCCCAGGGGTCAGGGAGTACCCTGCCCCCCCCCTTTTCCTCAAGGTGTCTTTAGTGCTTGAGCCAAGGTGGCTGTCTCTCTGTATCCTGACAGGAGACAGCCCCCTCTTGAGTGGCTGAATCCCACCATCTGTGCTCCATCCAGAGCTGAAGGCTGTCGCTGGGCATTCCCTTTAAAGGGAAAGACGTTGCTGCCTTCAAAGCAGATAGAGAAGACTGAATGAGGCAGCGTCAGAAGGGGTATCCCAGTGGAAGTTTCTGGGATACTATGAAGGGACAGTGATGAAGGCTGTGGGTGGCCCTGGGAACCCATAGACACTGTACCCCACCTTGTACAGAAAATACTTGGGAGTAATAAAAAGGTAACAATATAATGATAAAATGTCATAGAAATACAATTACAGTAAACCCGCCATTCATATAGAGCTTATACCACACAAGACACTCTGTCTAAAGAGGAAACAAAGGCTGGCAGAGAGAACAGGCTAGCCCAATCCCAGCTTACAACTCAGACCAACCAGCAGCTGGTCGCCAGGCTTTTACACCGTGGGAAGATCCTTCCTGCATTCATAGAAAACGACTCAGGTAGAGAAGACAGGCCTGTAATGCCAACATCAGGGAGCTTCACTGCAGGAACTTGTCCCCCAAAATCCAAAGAACAAGAACTGAACATGATGATAAGGCTTTCCTCTTAAAGACACGGCATTAAGAACGGGGGGGGGGGGGTCATGGGTGCAGCAGTCATGCAGGAAGCCCACTTTTCCGCTGTTCTGGGGTCTGACTTCCTCTAGTTCCAACTTGGGGACAGGGCTAAGGGAAGAGTGCAAGCTGAGAAGTATGGGGAGAGGAAGACATCTTCCCAGGGCAGGATGGGGCCAGCTGCCTGTGGTGGTGGCCTTTGGAGGGCAGTTGTCGTGGGGACAGGGCAGAAGCACAGGAAGTCTAAGAGCCCTGGTTAGGGGTTGTTTTTCAGCTGCCCACACACAATGCATCCCAGGACTTTCTGGGGCGTGTGTTTGGGGTTCTTGGACACTCTTGTCGCGTACCACCTCGGCCAGCAAGGATGACGCCACAACGGAGCTCTTCCTGCTAGCAGTTTATTCAGGACCTTTTTTAAACAATTCTCTCTCTCTCTCTCTCTCTCTCTCTCTCTCTCTCTCTCTCTCTCTCTCTCTCTCTCTCCCTCCCTTCCTCCCCCCCCCCCCCCCCCCCCCCCCCGCAAGCCTCTCCCAGCCCTTAAGTAGGCATGGGCTACCAACCCCGTATTGCCAGGTGGGCACTGCCCATAGGTCCACGCATATGCAAGCAGCTGATAATCATTGCGTGATGATCGCATGAGTCAGGTCTTAGCCAATATTGGGAGCTGATTATCACAGAGAGCGCTCGCTTTCGGGATCGTGGAGGGCGGGAGCCAGTACCATCAGGTACGGCTCCACACAGCTCTCTACATTGCCATCAGGTGTGGCTCCACGCAGCTCTCTACAACTCTTGCCTGGGACCACAGGGAGGGGAGGCAGGAGGGTAGAGTCAGTCAGATCCACTGCCATGCCAGTGTGGCCTTTCATGGAGTGCCCTGAGATTGGCCTCTGTGTCTCCTGGTGGCCGGCTCCTTGCAGGGGAATTTAGAATGTCCGAGATGGTTGTGACATCTCTGAAAAATATAGGCATCACCAGGCATGGTGGCCGTTCACCACAGAAAACAGAACTCCCTTCTGTTTGGTGGAAGCGTCGCCCCAGCCCCTATTAGCCACAGCACAGATTCTGATAGAATCGGTCCAGTTGATTCAACAGGCAAGGACAGGAGCCAAGTCAGAGTAACTTCAGTGGACACCACAGAGGCCTTGCCCAGCTATGTCACCGCGCTGTGGATGCCTCTCTAGGATCCTGGCCTCAGTTTCCTCTTCTGCTGTCCTGCCACTTCCAGCCATGGCCTCTCAGACGACATGCCCACAACCCCACTGAGGGACAATAGCTTTCGGCTGGCATTTGTAGGGCACATTCAGGGCCAGGCTCTGATTGGTTGTTCTTGGGTCACGTGTTCATTCCTTATCCTAGTCACCTTCGCAGGAAACTGAGTATGTAAAGCATCCAGAAGCAGGAGGAGTCCTAGCCAGAGAAGGCCAGTCAGAGAGCAGTCTAGCCTGCACTTTCCAGAATCCTGAGAGAGTCTTCCCCCCCCCGCTCATCTGCCCCTAACTGTGAGCTCCCTAGGCTACAACTCCACACATCTGCATCAGGGTGGCCAGCCTGGGCACAGTACAAGGCAGAGTGCACGTCTGCCTGTGCCCCAAGACTTCCCCACTTCTTCCCTTTCCCCTTCCTCTTCTTTCATTTCCCCTCCTCTCTTCCTTCCGTCTCTCCTTCCTCCCCTTCCCTCTCTCTCCCCTTTATTAGTCCTCCCACAGAGATCCAGTGGACTTTCACAAAGCGGCTGGGCTGTTTTAGGTGTCCCCCCCACCCCACCCCATCCCCACCTCCCGCCACTCTCCTACCCACCTGAGGGCCTGAGGCTATGGGTTTCCTAGCCCCTCTTTCCCCCATAGTCCTGGAATGGGAGGATACCCTAGGGACTCTGGCTGATCAAAGGGCTTAGGGACACCAGGCCCTGGCAGACACCCTCCCTTCTCTGCCCAGGGGGTTGGTACCTCCTTGCAAAGAGCCTTGTTCCTTCCCCTCCCCCTCTTTTTGGTGCTGTTAAAAGAGTAATGTAACTCTCAGATCCCCTCTCATCATGTTAATGTTAAAGTGTAACTAAAAATAAACCTCAGGTTGCCATGGGAACCCCGACTGTTGCTAGGCTCAGCCTGTGGGGATTGGGAGTCCTGCTTTTTCTGGCCCTGCTGGAAGGTGGCCTCTGTGGCCTGGGCCTGCCAAGCACCTGGAAGGGGTCCCCAGGGACTGCCCCTCCTGCAACCCTCTGAAGGGGGGTTGGGAGTCACCTCTGACTGAGAACTTTGGGGTCTGCCTAGCCTCAGAATGAAGTTACCAAGACTCCTGGGTTAGAGGGGGAGGAAACAGAATGCAAAGTCAGTGGAGAGAGAGAGAGCGAGAGCGAGAGCGAGAGCGAGAGAGAGCGAGAGCGAGAGAGAGCGAGAGAGAGAGAGCGAGAGCGAGAGCGAGAGCGAGAGCGAGAGCGAGAGAGAGAGAGAGAGAGAGAGAGAGAGAGAGAGAGAGAGCGAGAGCGAGAGCGAGAGCGAGAGCGAGAGAGAGAGAGAGAGAGAGAGAGAGAGAGAGAGAAGGCTGGGTGGGGGAGAGGAAGGAGGGGCAGACCCCATCCCTGTGTTGGGACCCAGAGCTGAATCTGAGCTAGTCAGCTTTGTGTCCCTTAGAGAGAAAGCATAGCAGCCTACAGAACCCAGCTTTCTGACTCAGGTGAGCTGGGGCCTCAGCGCCCACCCTCTTCCCCTCTGCTGTCCTTGCACAGGACCCCATGGACCCCACACATACACCAGGCAGGGCCAAGCCTGTGTCCCTTCCTGGATTCCCAACCTTCCTAATGTGATTAGGGACCAGCAAAGACCAACCACCTCCCAGGCACTGTGGGAAGTGCAGGAGAATTCCCCCTCCAGCACAGCTTGCTAAGCTTGGTGGTCAGGACCCAGGCTGAGACCCAGCCCCGCCCCAGTGTGCTGCCCTGTGACTTTGAGCAGGAGCTTCATGCTTCCTGCTCCTCTCCTCAGCACTGTGGAGGCACAGACACCACCCTGAGGGGGGCGCTGTGAGAATGAGGTGAAGTTGTTGGCAGCCTTGTGCTGCCCAAGTAAGGCACGATGGTGAGCAGCTGCTGCTGCTGTGGGTTCCTCTCAGGACAGCGCACCTGCCACCTGCTGTGGACAAACAGCTGCCCCAGCTGCTGTCCCACGGGGACAGTGTCCCCAGCCAGGAGGCCCAGTGAGGCAAGGGAACGCTTGCGCTTTGTGCCCAGCTGCATAATGGTGGGAGACGTGGGAGACGCTACCCTGGCCTAGCACTGTCACCTCCCCAAGCAGAACCCTGGCCCCAGGTGGTAACCGTCACATGCATTCTCAAAGTCAAACACTTAGGGTGCCCCATGGGTGTCCTGGGCAGAGAAACCTCAGATGGCAGCCGGAAGGGCAGCCATCATGCAGAGCCACAGCTACCAGGAGCTCCTCCTTCCTCAGGCTTTCCTTACCGGACCCTAGTGCCAGACCAGGACCAGCTCAGTGCTGGTGCTCAGACCAGGAGCACTGATTGTCTTGTCAGTGACAGCAACATAAACAGCGAAAGACACCACGGGCGGGGGGATCCAGAGGCTCGTGTCCAAAAGCTCGGAATATCCATCCCCAGGGACTTCCAGAGAGCAAAGGGAAACAGCGTTGTCACCACTGCTGAGGCAGACATGGTGTTCTGTGTCCCAGTGACTGTAGGGTCTCTGTGGATGTTTGGTCAGTGCAGGGTTTGGAGGGGGAGGATCCCCAAACCATCAGATCAGGGTTTCTGAAGATGCCTTTAGAGGAAAACATGATGGCAAGGATTCAGAGATGTTGTCTGATTTCCCCAAAGCCACACAGCTTACTACAAAATTTCTAAGCCGGTGCTAACCCTATTATGCACATCATAGGTAGTGTGCGAGAAAGAGTCTGATAGCGGAATCAAGAGAAATGGAAAAAGCATTCGCCAAACACCCCATGTGCCATCCTCTTTTAACAGGCAGGGAAGGCAAAAACTCAGAGAGGCACTCGAGCCAAGGGTCAAAGACGGCTTGTTCAGTTCCAGCTCTAGCACCCACTACAGTCTGGAGTGTATCCTACATGACTGATGTGTATTCTCTGAACTGTGGGACTACAGCGAGTTCACGTCCTGGCCCTAGACAGCACTGGAACCTTCCTTGGACAGAGGAGAGGGCTATTGGCAGGATGCTGCAAGCAGGTAGAAGCACTAGAAGGCACAGAGGTCCCTTCCGAGGTCACTGTCCTGGCCAAACGGTCCTGTGAAGACCAGAAAGCAAAGCCTGGTTCCCACCTCCTCTCCTGCTGCCAGGTGCTGCTCGCGGGACCACCTGGTGGGAAGTCACAGGTGGCACGGCCAAGGGTAGGCAAGAGGCAGGGAGACAAAGACAGGCGTCCAAGCCACGCCCCTCATTGGTGGCTGGGCATGGGAGAGGGGAGATGCAGGGTGATCAGACCTTGGTTTTTGCTTGACACAAATGGTAGAGGACAAACCAAACAGAGAACGTTCCCAACAATCCTAAATTTATCCTTTATTGTAATGAACGACCTTCATAAATAAACAGAGGGTGGCCAAGTCCCAAGCATGCCCAGAAGTTAAGGAACAGTGTACTGGGTGCCAGGCAGCTGAGAGAAACCCAGACTCTGCCCAGAGCAAGCCCAAACCACCTCCCGGCCAGCCACCAGAGCAGCCTGTTTGCCACGAGCGGCATTTACATATTCCAGTCATTTACATATCTCCAATCACAGTCGTGACCTCCAGAATCACAGAACAAGGTGAAAATGCTTAGTGCAATCTCCTACCCATGTTTCCAATATTTACTTTCTTCCTAGAACCCGGCAAAGATCAGGGACTGTATTTTAAACCACACTATAAAAGACAACAGTCCTGATGAAAGAGAGGTCCCGCCCTGGGCCAAACACAGGCCGCGAATGGAGGGAGGCCTGGGAACAAGGGCTTCTGGGGAGACTTTGAACCAGTGAGCTCCACTGAAGCAGACTGGGGGGAGGGATTTAGAGGGAGTGTCACTGTCTCCTCGGGGAGCCCCTCTAAGCAAGAGAAACTGGGAAGAAGCAGTGACTACACATTGCAGAGACAGTTCACTGAGCCGGTGAGGGCAAAGAAACAGGGTTGATGTTCTTGCTTCATGTTTATTCATCCTGCTAGTTTTGAGAGGAGCCTTCTGGGAAGCAGGTTTACGGCCAGGTACCTTGGGAAGACAGCAGACAAGTCACTGTGGCATTAAAAAGCAGCTGGGCTGCCGTGCTCAGACATCATGGCTGCCCACTACCAAAGCGCAAACCTTATCACCTGGCCATCCTAATGGGCACTTCCTGCAAGACAGCCTGAGCAGAAGACCCGCATGGCACTCTGAGGTAAAGCAGGGGCGAGGAGCCCTGCTGCTGGAAAAAAAAAAAAAAAACAACAACAAAATGCCTGGGTATAGTTGTGATGCCGCTCTGAGACCATTGTGGGTTGAGGAAGGATGATAGATTGTCACATGTTACCCCAATAAGGCTTCACCCACTCCTCCCCTGTCGTGTAACAGGAGCCAGCCTAAGATGCCCGGAGTCAATTTAACAGATGTTTGTTTGAGCACCTACTGTGTGCCAGGCCTAGGGTAGGTCACAGCACCAAACAGGAATTTCTTGCCTGAGGAGCTTGTGTTTCCAGGGAAAGCCTGTGCCCTGCTGGAGGATTAGGGGACAGATCATCTAGCTGCTCCTTCTGGCCACTGCTGAGTGGTCTGGAAAGGGACTTCTGATCCAGAGAGACCTGATCCAGAACCAAGTCAGGCAAAACTCTGGGTCCAAGTCCTTCCCTACTTACAAGCCAGCCCGTCCTAGGCAAGTTACCAACCATCTTAGCTCCCATTTCCTGATCTATTTTTCTCCGAAGTAAAGATAATGAGAAAACCTGCCTTGCAGGGTGACTCTGAGAATCGGATGAGAAAGCGGATATGAATACCTTATATCTGCAGTTCTCAGCCTGTAGGTTGTGACCCTTTTGGGGGACATCAAATGACCCTTTCACCGGGGTCATCTAATACCCCTGGAAAACACTGATATTAACATTGTGATTCCTAACAGTAGCAAAATTACATTTATGAGGTAGCAGTGAAAATAGTTTTATGGTTGGCGGTCACCACAGCATGAGGAACTATCTTACAGGGTCACAGCGTTAGGAAGGTTGAGAACCACTGCCTCATTAAAGGCTGAACATATTTGGACCTCGAGGAGCTTGCTGTGTGTTTTATTGGCTGGGAAGACACTGCTTCCATCAGGTGGGCCTGGGGGATCTAAAAGGGCTGGAAATAAAAGCTACATTTCGGGAGTGGCCATTTGGAGACTGTGATGAGCAAGCAGAGGGGGCCAATAACCCCAAAAGAATCAAAGAGATGTTCAGAGGGATGGAGGGAGGCTGGCAATATGGACACACTTCAAGTGGCCATGCTTGTATCTGCTGGCCAGCATCCTGAGTCCAGGAAGCCCCTCCCTTCCACTGTGCTCCCCACTTCCCAGCCACATCACTCATCTCCACTAGGCTCAAAAGTGAGTAAGCCCTGACCAAACCAAAGAGCCCGCAAACCCTGTTCCACCATGTGACCATTTAACCAGGAAAAACAAAAGCTGTTGACGGAAACCCAACTTGAAGACAAATGGGCTTCTCTGCCCGGCTTCCCCTCCCTGGCTGGGCCTGCTTACCGAACCTCGTGGTTCTTGGAGTAGGAAAAGGAAAGAGGCGTGGAGAACAGAGAAGGGCCATCTAAGAAGGAGGATCTGAGCTCTCGTTGCTCTGCCAGGGCTGAGGGGAGACATCCAGCGCTCATTAGTGGATCCCAGGGCACTTCCTGCCATTCTTCAAGGCTGAGAAGGTCACCAGAGAAGCAAAGGACACCTGTTGCTTCTTCCCCTGCTGGAGAAAGCTCTCCTCAGCTAGGAAGCCTAGAGATATTCCAACCCAGCCCCTCCACCTCTTGACCAAGAGGCCTGAGCAGCTTGGAAGTGAGCAAGAGGCTCAGACCTGAGGTGCCGGAGCATTGTGGGGGATCTGACATGTTGTCCCACGGCTGTGTCAGGGCTGAGCGGCTAGTGAAGACCTTTAAAGGGCAATGAACGACCTGTGTTCCAGGCCAGTTTGCTAGAAGCAGCCTTATCAGTGACAGGATGGAGCAGGGTCACAAGGACAAGGAGCTGGGTTTGTGTCAAGGCCATGTTGATTCAGATGTGATGGAGTAGTTGGTCCCGAGGATGGCTAACTCCCTGCCTACCTTCCTGGTGACAGCTTCAGAGCTGATTGGTGGGGTGGTGAGCAAGCCATGCTCGCCGGGAAGGTCAGTGAGGAGATAGGATGGAAGCAGAGATGGCTTCCAGCCCAGGCAGATGATTTGTTCAGGCAACAGCACTTGCTGTTCTGAACCTAAGCCCCAGGGGTCATCTCAAGCCCTCCCTAAGCTGGGCTTGGGAGCTCTCCTCCCAGGCTCCTGACAGATGCCCCCTCCTCCCTCCTGATCCTGGTCCTTTTCTCCTTTCTAATTTAAACCTGGGTTCTTTCTGGTATTCAAGGAAGACTCCCTGACTGTATTATCTTCCTGTGGTCTCAAGACTTTTAAAGACTGAGCGTCTTCTTTCTTGGTCCGCATGTGCGAAAAATAATGGTGAGGGGATGATAAGTGTGTTTAATTAAAGAGAAAAACCAAACATTGAAAACTTTCATTACCCAGAGGGGACCACTCTAACATGCTGAGGCGTCTTCTGTGCAAAACGCTGCTGTCTTTGCAACACTCCAGCTATTCAGTCTCAGCCTGAGCATCTGCTGACCTCACCCAGTCCCCGCACAGTCCTGTTCCCTGTTCTCCACCTCAGCTCAGGCCTTCCCTGGTGCTCCTAGGAGTCCAGCTACCAGACCTTCTGGATGTGAAAAAATGATGGTGATGGGGGTGGCTCAGGGGGTGAGGCACCTGCTGCCAAGTCTGAGTTTGTCACTGGCACCTATATGCTAGAAAGAGAGAGCTACTTCTAGGCACATGTCATACAAAGCACATAAACACACACACACACACACACACACACACACACACACACACACATACATGAGCACTCATGTGCACATAATAAGTAAATGCAAGAAATTAACAAAAATAATAGGGATGAGTTGTAACTATAGCTTGGGGGCCACGGTCACTGGCAGGGCAAGTCCCAGAATACATCATGTTCGTGTGCGTATTACACCACCCTGGGAAAACGGTATTTTGGGCCCCACTTGGCAATCAAGGACATAGATTCAGGGGGAGTCAAGCACCTTGCTCCAGGCCACGCTAACATGTTTGAGGCTCTGTACCCAAGCCCTTCTACTCTCATGAGGCTGCCTAGGGAAGACCTTCCAGGTCCTAATGGGTGTGCACAGGAGACCTTCCAGAGGAAAGCAAGGGAAGGGCTTCCAAGAAGAGGGGACAGATGAGGCACAGATGGCCCCGCCCTAGATGCTGCAGTGTGAACACGCAGCAAGGTGTGTGGAGAGGCAAGAAAGGTCAGCAGGGTCCTTCAAGAGGCCCAAACATTTCCCAGAAAGCAATGGAGAGTCCCCAGAATACACCAGCAAAGAGGGAGGGTTCATTTGGTCTGAGAGCGGAGGATGGCAGGTGTGTAGGCTGAACGGAGACAGGGCAGGAAGCTGACTGGCTTCTGGGGAAGCTGAAGTATGAATTTGCCCATCTAAAAAGGAGAGGGGTTATCATGGACATTACTACAATGTTCCCGCTTTCTTGACAAGGACCCTATGGGTAGCATCTAGCTGCTTGTAAGTCTGGCTCCTCATCACGGAAAGCCATAGGTAGAAATGGTGTGAAATTCTTGGGGCCAACAGAAAGATTGACAGAGAGGGGCCTGCTGAGGGCAGGCCTTATGCAGGAAGGGTAGCCCAGGGAGAAGGCAGTGTCCTCCTCCTGGAGGGAAGCAGGCTGATGCTTGCCCTCTTCCTTTCTCTGTACTCCAGATCTGCCTCCCCCAACAGTGCTTTGCATCTGTGCCAAGTCTCATGTGCCATGCTGTGCTAGTCCACCAGGCAGAGACTGGAGTCCTGAGTAGCTCCCGGAGTGTGGGCTATTGGTCTCTGGTTTAGATGGCTGAATGAACAGACCTGTGGCCCCAAGGTAAAAGGGCAGTTCACTCCAGCGGGCCAGCCCAGCCTGGCCTGCAACACTACTAAGTAAAAGGAAATTGGGGAGGGGGTGCGAGGTCATAGGAAGCCACCTCAAGCCTCCAGAAGTTGTGGCAGGAAGAGATGGGCACAGCAGCCCAGGTTCCACTGTAGACTCCCTGGACTCCACGCCTCCCATCACCACTCCAGACAAGGGATGCCTTCCAAACTTCTGGCTTGGGCGGGTCCTCCTACCCAGGCTGCCAAGTGTCATTAAGGGCCAGAAGTATCAGAGGAGGAGGACAGGCAGCCCTGTCTCTCTGCTCCCTCCCCTGGCCCGCCCGGCCCTGTACATGGTCTCTGGGGGACCCAGCCTTCCAAGAAGAGGAAAAAACAAGCATTGTTAGTCAGCTTCAGGGTCAGCTTGAGGAGAGTCTGCAGGAGGAAAGGAGGTGAAGCTGAGGATTAGACCTGAGCAGACCGGAGTGGGAGGAACAATGGTAGCGGGCAGGAAGACACCGCCACAGACTGGCAAATACACGCTATCAAACCTGGCCTGGCAGGCATTTAAAATGGGCAGATCAGGGACATTATGAATTTGTATAAGCCTCACTGCTTCGTTCTAGAACTTTCCACCAGCCATGATAGAACCCCACAAGCTGCCCCAACTGGAGATCTGCTGTGTCTATGGTGCTGAGCTGGGTGGGCACTTCACCCTCCTCTGCCCAGTTAGCCTTCACCTGAGCTCTGAAGGGCCGCCACGAGTCAGGCTTGGGTCGTGCCGGATGGACAGCTGGAGAGGGTCAGGGTGACCATAAGGCTTATGGTCTTAGAGGTGCCAGCCCATAGGTGGCTGGCTGGCCCTATTGTCATAGTCTATGTAAGGCTATGTCCTGTTGAGACTAGGCGGCAGAGGAGACTTGTTCCCTTGGTGGCCAAAACACAGAGGAAAAAACGTTTGGACCCTAATGTCTCCTTTAAGGACAGTCCCCACTCACCTAACTTCCTACCACCTCAAGGGGCTTTTGTTTCCCAGCGTTGTCACTGACTGTAAACACGTAGGACTTCGGGAAGGATTCATCCAAACTGTGGTGTGGAGGACATTGGCCATCTGGGGGTTGACCCCAGTTATTCACTGTAGAGACACCCGGGCCGACTGATACACAGTCACAGAAGTCACGGGTGGGTATCATGAGGATGTATGATACGCTGGTTGACCAAAGGGATCATTACGGAGACAGGGCTCGACTGTTAGAGCCAAGGGAGGGCGGCGTGCTGCCAGGCTCTTGGATGAAGGTTACCCCTGATGAGGTGCTGACAAATGCCTTGGTCCTTAGGGGACAGTCCCAGCTGTAGCTCAGCAGAGGCCAAAGAGGAATCCGGAAAACCTGCTGGCCAAAGGCGTGTGTAGTGGGAAGGTAGTGTCAGGAAGTCCTTTGTGGTCAGCCACTGATGGCTTCCAGGAGCCCCAGAAGAAGGCCTAATTCTGCAGCCAGTCCCCTTCTAGCAGGGTTCTGAGTTTAAGTGGAAAGTGTTCAGGGCCCTCTGTCTATGCCACCAGTGGCTGACACGGGACTGTTGGGATGGCACCAGCAAGTCCCGTCCATCAGGAAAGCGGGGAAGTTGCTACTGTACACATCTGTTCAGCCCAAGCTCCTATGAAACGGGATTCTCGATACATCTGTCTCCAGCAGCTGTCTTCTCTTTGGTCTACTCAGAAACATGGCTGAAAGATCTTACATCATTCCACCCCTCAGCCTTCACAGAGGGGACACTGCCTGCATGGCTGTGTCTTGTAATAGGAAGGGAGGCCACTTGTTGGTTCCTAGCCACCCAGCTAGCTTAGACCCAAAATAATCACACAGAAACCATATTAATTAAATCACTGCTTGGCCCATTAGCTCTAGCTTCTTATTGGCTAACTCCTACATATTAATTTAACCCATTTTTATTAATCTGTGTATTGCCACGTGGCTGTGGCTTACCAGCTAAATTCCCAGGGTCTGTCTCTGGTGAAGGCTAAATGGCTTCTCTCTAACTCCGCCTTCCTCCTTCTACGCTATAGGCCAAAGTAGTTCTTTATTCATTAACCAATAAGAGCAACACATAGACAGAAGGACCTCCCACACCAGTGTCTCTGTGGATGTGACCCAGTGGGCCTCACCTGGAAGAATCTAGATATTTTGATTGTCTTGATCCAGGAGAGTAGAAGTTAGGGGTGCTGTAGGCACCTTGCGAAGAATTTTCTAACTTACCAAATCCCCTACTATGTGTAATCCTTTTGTTATCATAAGGTGACCACGGTGTGATGGTTAGTGTCAGCCTGACAGATTCTAGAGTTACCCAAGAGATAGGCCTTTGGGCTCACCTTTGGGGAGATTATCTTGATTGTGTTAATTGATGTGAGAAGACCCATCTTGACTGCATGTAGGACTATTCCCTGGGCTGGGATCCTGCACTGAAAAGCGTGGAGAAAGCGAGTGTGTGTTTGTCACACTCCACTCCTTGTCTGTGGATGCAGTGTGGCCAGCTCCCTCAAGCTCCCGCATTCTGTAGGGTTGCTAAGTGCATTCAAGTAGTACCTAACAGGAGACCCGCGAGCCGCTGGTCTTATCCACAGGTGACTTTATGGCACGTGTATTTTGAGAGCTTATTCTGAGTAAGTGCAACCTTATGACCTGAGTTCAGACCCTGGAACTCACGGTGGAAGGAGTGCACTGACTCCTGAGCAATGTCCTCTGGCCTCTGCATGCACACCACAGTATGCATGTGTCTAATTACACACACATAATAATAGTGCAAGGTTTATTTAATGTAAGTGCCGCCTGCCTTCTTTTTTCCTGCTCCCTTTCTTCCTTCCTTTCCCCTTCTCTTTTCCTCCCTCTCATCCCCTGCCCT
This sequence comes from Alexandromys fortis, assembly GCF_014885135.2. Taxonomy (NCBI): domain Eukaryota; kingdom Metazoa; phylum Chordata; class Mammalia; order Rodentia; family Cricetidae; genus Alexandromys; species Alexandromys fortis. The sequence goes on from NW_026067891.1 coordinate 1,127,791, forward strand.
TCCTGAATAAGATCTCACGATCTAGTCTGAGTAGCCTGGAACCAGAGATCCTCCTGCCTTAGCCGCCTCTATGCTGGGACTCCAGGTGTTTGCTCCCCTCCCCAGACACCTTGAGGCTTTCCTCTCAGAATGCTGAGCAGCAACCATAGGTAAGGGCAAGTGACTGGGGTCCTTGACTCATGAGTGGTGAATCTCAGGGCATCTTTCAGACATTGCTTCATGCGGACTTCTAACTACAGCATTAGATGGACACATTAGAATAAAGGTTCCTATGGTTGTCCCTTCAGAATGGATTCATTTGAGAGAAGTGTTTTGCCTGCGTTTATTCTGGATGCTTTATACCTGCCAGGGTGCCCTTGGCACCGACCTCTTCTAGTGGTCCAATTTTTACCACATTGTATGCATTATGCAATAAGAATGGTCTCATTTTGCAACTGTTGTTTGTTGGGGTTTTTTTTTTGAGAGAGAGTATGTGAATGTGTGTGTGTGTGTGTGTGTGTGTGTGTGTGTGGTTTGTGTGCACATGAGCCTGGGCTGCTCTGGCTAAATTTCAAAGCATTTGGTTCCTGAGTCTACATAGCTTCTTCCTGCCCACGAGGCAGTCCCATGGTGCTGACTCTAGCCCTGTGGCACCGAACTTCTCCATCTCCCTGGCAGGACTCTGTGGCTCGTCATCTAGTCCCTTACTCTTTCTCTGTATTCTGCTGCCTGGAACTCCATCCATGCACACATGGGTGCCCAGCCAATGGCTTCCGTGAGGGAGAACTTCCTGGGTCTATGGCTGAAGCGGTTGCCAACAACAAATACAGTAGTCACAGAAGCCTGATGTCCGGTTTTGACTGACAAGTAGGCAATCTGGTGGCCCTGCCAGTTCTGACAGGATCATGACAGGTCTGTCCTGTAGGAGTAGTCTCCCCAGGAACCTCTCTTGCTTTTCCATCCATTTTCCAGACCAGCCTGGGCAGATTTTGGATGTACAACTCCTGGTTTTGCTCTCCGTGTGTCGAGGTGTTCCTCACGTGTCCCAAGGTACCGACAGAGCACGGCTTTGTACTGTTGACAGCCATCCCACGTCTGCCATAACTGGCCTGCTTGCATTCTCTCCTCCATGGCTTTACTGGCTGCCCACAGCGATCTCTATCTCTTTAAAGCTAGAAGAAGAGAGGACAATGCTTTCCTGCTCAGAATCAGCCTCGTGTGGACAGAAGGCAACGATCTACCACCTCTTACATTCTAGGAGGCTTCTGAAGTTTCGTGAGCCCGGATTCGAAGGGCAGGAGTGACAGGTGGGCAGCCACGAGCTGTACTTGGATAGGGTTTGGGCTACAAAGGAGCCTCGGACTGAAAGCCGACTCCCAGGGACGTGCTATTTTAGGCCAACCTCCAGTCGTTTGATGTGAACGCCGCTTTACAGCCACTGGAGACTTCTGCAGGCACAGAAAGCTGCACCGGGGTAGATGGATTTAGGTCTCTATCTAAGCTCTGTGGTCACATCGCTGTGTGGTGCTGGGTAGACTACTTCACCTCTCTGAGCTTCTAGGATCTTCTGAACGCTAGCAGGGCTGTGCACTCGTGGGTTCAAAAATGAAAGAGGATCCCAGCAGTGAGGGGGTCAGAGTGCTTGTCTAGAACGTGTGAAGCCTTGGGTTTGAGTCCCATCAGTCAGAGGGTGGGGAAGGTGAGGGGGGTGGGAATGGAGAAGAGGAGAGAGGAGGAGCCAGGACCCAGAGATTTGGGTTCTGTGATCCAATCCCAACTCTGACACTCGATGTCTCTGGTCCTCAGTTTCCCCATTTGGAACGAGAGGCTGGGATGCTCCAGTCTGTTAAGGACTCATCTCTGGCAGAGTGGCATTCACCTCCCTACTGCTTTCCCTTCTACGGTGGTTAGCCAGCTACACGCCAGTATGAATTTGCAGGGACTTACCACACTGAACCAGGGCCCCGGTGTCCTCGGGTTGCAGAGGCACAAGTGTCAACGCATGGGAAGGTCTTGGCTAAGACAACCGGCCCTGGCCCCCGCGTGGCAATTCACCAGCTTGCAGCCGGCAGGGAGCTTGCTTTCTTGGCACAGCTTCCTTGTCTGCAGAATGAGAGCGACGGTGTCTGTGTCCCTGATGCTTGGCATGTGCTGTGTGATTCTGCCGTGTTCCCTCCGTGCCGTGCTGGCTGGTGTGGAGAACGGGCAGTCAGTGGCTTTGAGACACGGTGTCTATCTGCAGAGGCCTTCACTTTGGTCCCGATTCCTGAGGCAGCAGCCCCCGGACTCTTCTTGGTTCTGATCCCTTCAGAGCATGTCTTTCTCTGTCATGACTGTGTGAGCCACAGCAGTGACCATGGAGGTGTCCCTAATTTCCCAGGCAGTGCTGTGGGTGGCTCTCCCCGCCACCCCATGGCCTCGGGTCAGCATCAAGCTCCCCTCGTGACAGAGGATGACACTGTGGCTCAGAGAGAGATTTGTCCTCATCTTTGCAGCAAGCTGGACCAGTCAGGACCACTGCATGGCTGTTCACGACACAAAGGCCCCTGGGTAGGAGCTATCAGGACTGAAGTACGGCTTGCACAGTTTCAGGCCAGCAGGAGACATGCCATCAACACAAGGGGTATGGGAGCCTTCAGGCCAGGCCACTTCCCCGACAAGAGCATAGAGGCAGATATTCTTCTCAAGGAAGAGGGCAGCCCTGGGAAAGGAGATACCTCAAGGACATAGCTGTTCTGGCCAGGGATCACATCTGGGGGGGGGGCCTGTAACGGCCCCTCCCCAATGCCAGACGCACCAACAAGACATGATGCTCGCCACACACACAGGTCTCTGACCTGAGCTGTCTCTTCAGCTTTTCAGACATGCATGACTGCCTGCCCCAGCCCAGGTCTACAATGAGTCCTTCAAGGATGCCGAATAGGGTATGGTTAGGGGATGGGGAGATGAATGAGCCCCAGTTGTGGGTGCTGTCTACAAGGGGTCATTGTATTTATCACTCTGAGTGTGTGGGCTATGGCTCACACATTGTTTGTGTCCTCTGAGTAGGCTGGGTGTCCATACTGGCCAGGCTTGGAGAATTTGGTGTGTGGGGACAACCGTGTGTCACCTGCCCAGGCCCAGAAGCAACTTCTTCCTCAAAACAAGTCCCCTCCTCTTGATCATTTTTCCTTCTCGTGGCCAAGAGGAGTCTGTGCTTAGGTGTCCCCTAGGTGGAAGCTTCTCCAGACCATCATGCAAGGGAAGAGGTCAAGAACAACAGACACAGCCTCGGAAAGGAAGCCTATGGGACTGGTGCTCGTGTGTCATTTGCTTGTTTGTGCTTCTTAGGCTCTGAATGTCCCCTAAGCCTACTTGTTGGAGCTAATCCTCAGTGTGGTGGTGCTGGTACGGGGGGGGGGGGCATCAGGGTTAATGGATTGATCAAGCTGTTTCAGAAGGACTGGGAACAAATGAGAGGATGTGCCACTGTGTGTCTATGTATGACTGTTGAGTGTCTCTATGTCTCTGTATGTGTGTTCTCTCTCTCTCTCTCTGTGTCTGTCTGTCTCTGCATTTGTGTGTGTTCTCTGTGTGTGTGTCTGTCTCCATGTGTATGTTCTCTCTCTGTGTGTATCTCTGTCTGTCTCTTTCTCTCTGTGTTCTCTGTGCATGTCTGTGTGTGTGTCTGTTCTCTCTGTGTCTCTCTGTCTCTGTGTATGTGTGTTTTCTTTGTGTGTGTGTCTGTCTGTCTCCATGTATGTGTGTTCTCTGTGTGTATCTGTCTCTGTGTGTTCTCTGTGCATGTCATTGTGTGTGTGCTCTGTGTCTCTCTGTCTCTTTGTATGTGTCTGTGTTCTCTGTGTGCATGTCTGTCTATGTCTGTGTATGTGTGTTCTGTATGTGCATGACTCTGTCTGGGTGTGTCTGTTCTCTCTGTGTCTCTGTGTGTGTGTGTATGTGTGTCTGTTCTCTCTCTCTCTCTCTCTCTCTCTGTGTGTGTGTGTGTGACATACTGCTCCTGACTATGTGGTGACACAGCAGGAGGAGCCTCACCAGAGGTGTCCCTAAGGCTCTTAGCCTCTGGAACAGAGAAAAGTAAACGTCTTTTTTGAATTCCCCAGCTTCAGCTACTTTGTTACAGCATTGCATCATGGACTAAGGCAGACCTCAGAACTCTGTGTGGAAAGCCCAAGGGAAACAAAGGACCCCAGAGTAGCCCTGGGTCTGTAGCCACAGGGAGCAGGTGCCAGCCAGGGAAGGTAGGAACAGTGGCAGGATGTGCCAGGCTGTTCCAGAGCCCAGGCCTCCTTTAAACACTGCCAGAGTTGCAGGGGTGGGGGTGGGAGGGAGTGGAGATGAAACAGCTCCTCCCCATTCCTCCTCTCATCTCTTCAGGCATCAAGGACACATCCTGTTGATCAACCTTCCCTGATCAGAGGGCTCAGAGGTCTGGATGAGGCCATGGTGACCATGCCCCCTCAGGGCCCAGAGTGGCCTGGATGGAGAGAGATGGAGGTCTAAAGGACAAGCTGATGCCGGACACAGTTACCAGCCTGTCCTTAGGAGGGGACACTGGCGCTGGGAAGAGCAAAGCCTGACACTCAAGGTCACCAGCAGAGAGGCCAGGATGGAAGCCTTGCACTGGAGGCATTGGACCACCCCTGCAAGTCCCTGAGTTGATTACCATTTTCTCGTCTCAGGATTTCAGGAGCCGAGGGGAGATCCCAGGACCAGAGCAGGGGCCTGTGGGATAGTTGCCAGAAAGATGTTTTGAATGCAGTTGCTGAGGGCAGGTGTGGGGGAACCCAGGTGGCGGGAAGTAAGTTAGGGAGCTGGAGAAGAGCCCGGAGACATTCTGTGCTTGCCCTAAAGTCACACAGCAGATCTGGACAGAACCTGGTCTGGGGAACCTGGGGAGGGTAGAAGTCCCCTCGGACGTGTGTGTGTGTGTGTGTGTGTGTGTGTGTGTGTGTGTGTGTTGCAGTGAGGCGGAATTAAATGTGCTTCTGTCAAGGTAGAGAGGGAACAGGACACACTTCTTAGTGGCCTATGAATGCACTGAGAAACTAAAATGGGCCTGTGAGAGAGAGACATCTCCGAGACAGTGAGTGAAGAGCCAGCCTGCTCATTAAAAAGAAACTCCGCTCCTCTTCAGCTGGGACACAGTGGGGAGGAACTAGAGAAAGGGTGTTAAGGCCTGCAGGTGAGGAAGTAATGAGGTAACCCCCGCCCCCAGAACCTAACTGACCAGCCCACTCCTAGGTAAAAGTCCACTCCTAAGAGAAAGAAAAAGTGTAAATGTAATTAAAAAAAATAGAAAAGTAAGTGCCTTCATAAAAGCTGCTGATGCTCAGAGACAAAATGTAGGGGGCTGGAGAGATGGCTTAATGGTTAAGAGCACTGACTGCTCTTCCAGAGGACACTAATGCACATAATAAGATAAAAATAAATAAATTACAAAAGAAAGAAAATAAATAAGCAAAATGTAGAGCCCTCCTAAACGCCGTGAGTGAGGAGGGGTTAATGAAATGTGGTCTGTCCATACACCAGAATACGATTCTGCCACGAGAGGAAAAGCGGCTGAGACACAGCAGAGCCGGGAAGGTCTCAGAGAAGGTGAGCCAAGTGAGGTCCGTTTGCCAACAGCCATGGGTGGCATGGCTGCTCTAGAGGAGGACTTTATAGACAGGAGGCAGGCAGATGGCAGCCCACAAGAGGAGACAGCAGTGAGAGTGAGGGCTGAAAACTCACATCCACCTTTCCTTTTGGGGTTCTAAGACCGATGCCGGTGACAGTTACAAAACCAATGAGCCTGCCGGCCAACAAGCTGCGCACTTCGAATGGGCAGATTTTATGGTATGCAAATTGTATGTCAATAAATCTGGTGTAAAAAAATCGAGCTGCGGGAAGATGGGTACATGTCCGTGGGTATGTGCAGAGCCTGGGACGTCTGGGAAGGTATCCCTCACACCTGTCTGCTGTGGTGCTCTGGGAGACTCTGCCTCCTGCTGTAAAGGGGCAGTGGACCAAGTACCACTGCGGCAGAAAAGCTGCGTCTGCACCCTGCTCAAACCCTGGGTTAGCTCTCCTTTAAGAGGCTCTGCTGCTGTGGGGCCACGGCTCAAGTGTTTCAGAAGCCCAGAAACTTGCAGGACCAGAAATAGATGTCTGAACACACCAAGGGCGAGTCAGAGGGCACGGGCTTCTGAAGGTCATGTAGGAGCTAGCACTGCAGAGGGGCAGCCATCTTGCCTGCTCCCTTCAGCTAGCAGTATGGACACTGCCTGTGCCATATTTGAGGGAAAGAGGCTGAGAAAGGGGACGTGGTCACTGAGGCTACCGTAGTTGAGGCTATTGTCTGGCTCTCCTATACCACCTGTTAGTCACACACTAGTGACAGAGTAGCATTTAGCAAAGTAATGAAGTCACAAAAGGCTGACACAGGAAGTTTAAGGCAGTCTGGGCTACACAGCAAGACCTTGTCTCAAAAAATTAAACTAACAACTCAAGTTGGGCAAGCACAGACATCGTCAGGTGAGGCTAGAGCAAGGCTCTGCCCCTTTCTTCAGCAGGGCTCAGGATGGCCCTCCTTCCTCAGCCCACACCAAGTTTCCACAGGGAGTCATGTGACTTCTGTCAAGGAGACTGTGGCATGACCCTCCAGAGGGAGAACAGTGTGGCCACCTCAACACAGCCAGCAAACCCCATACTTCCCGACTGGGGAGGGTAAGGCCATGTTTTAGTGCAAATCACCATGGTCAGGGTTCAGGCCTGCAGACTCCAGAACCCAGCCCAGAGATGGGAGGCCATTAGCCTTGGGTGTAGCAAGGGATGGGACATGATAACCGTTTACTGGGTGCAGGGGTAGTGAAGATATTTTAAGACTGGCACAGCAGGATTGGGAGATGGGGCAAAGGAGAGTACCCGCAGCACCTGGGAAGGGTGGCGCTACCACCCTGCACCTGAGGGATGCAGCTTTCCCAAACCTCTCCTGCTCCTGGCTGATCAGGGCCAGAGAATAGTCACCAGCCACATGCTGAGCCTCACTTCCCAGAGTAGAGGATAAGGGGCTCAGATGGGGCGGAGCTCCATTGTGCTCAGCGAATATTTTCTCCTGCTCTCACGGATCACTGCCTCCCCCCACTAGATTTCCCCATCCTGTCCCCATTCCACTCTGTTCAGCATCTCTTCCTAGGCCAGGCCATCCCCAGCCACCAGCCTGGCCTACAAGCCAGGGGCTCCCACCAAGGGGCTGGCCGGCCGTGAACCATCTCTGCCTGCATCCTGCTAGTTCCTTAGAGAGGAACAGGGAATAGGGCACAGGGAGGGGGCAGAGAGGCCAGGCAGACAGTTTCCATGAACGGTTCCCTGCTACTCCCCAAAATAACCACGGTGTATATCCACGGCCTCACACTGTAGACGCTTAGGATAAACCCTCGTAAATCTGCGTGCAGGACCGAAAACCAGAGGCCATACCAGGGGCCAGACCCTCAGAGAGCTCGTGCTCTCTTTGTCTCCCTCTGCCTCTGCTGTCTGTCTGTCTGTCTGCCTCCCTCCCCACCACATCTCCATGGTGCTTCCCCCCATCATGGAGCTGTGAGGCCCCAGCCCAGCTCACGCCCACGGACCACATATTTTAATGCGCCTTCACAGTCTTCCAGAAAAACAGCTACAGCATCTACGACATTCTTCCGCCTCCTTGGAACAGCAGTGAGGGATGGGCCTGGGGGAGGAGGGCCTGGGAGACGTGGGGGAGGAAGAAGCGAGCTTCCTGCCCTCCTCCCCTGAGGAACCAGAGAGAGAGCAAGGCTCCTGCCTCCTGGGCCTTCAGACACCTAGAAAGGTGACCAGAGTGCAGGGACTTTGGGGAGAAGCTTCATGAAAACATTACAGGGGGAGCCTCAAGTTCAGAGTTCACAAACAAGATTCTGGTCTGCTTTTCAGCTCCACATAAACACAGAAATCTCAAAGCATTCTTAACTCGCAATTAGGAACCCAGGGCCTGGGACTGGGAAGGGGGACATGCCACAGAAAAAACAGTCACAGACGACACGGGAATGTGTAACACTGACCCTCCCTCAGGTGACCCTTGTGGGTTAAGGCAGCTCTGTGTTAAAGGGCAGGATGGACCTGGCTGAAAAGAGCCGGGAGGAAGACTTTAGCCCTCAGGTACACACTATAGCTGACACACAGGAAGCTGAATGTACACAGAGGACAGGAAGACCATGAGGGTCACAGGTTTGGGCCTTCAGTCAGTGCCCATAGCAAGCCCTCCTCCCCCACCCCCAGACGCAGAGAATCTGGAAGGGAGGTAGACAACTGTCTTCCTAGTAGCCTTGCTCATGACTTCTCTTCGGTGGGCGCATTAGCCAAATGTTGCCTTAGTCATTCAGCCAGACATCTTCAGGTTGCACACTGATGGCAGCCTGCTTCCTGAGCGGTGGAAAGGAACTCACTGGGAAGGGTACAAGGACCAGCTCACCAGGCCGAGGGGAGTTCTCACTGAGTCCCTGGGTTGTGGTAGGCGAGGGGGCGAGAGGTGATGCCAGAGAGACGGCCAGATCCCGAGGGGAAGGGCACGGAAAGAAAGCTGTGCCCCGTTTGCTGGTTGATTTTCTTGACATTAGCTTCCCCGGAAAGTGTGTGACTTTCAGTGACTCTGCTCTGGAGCTGAGAGCAGACCTGAGTCATCAGCCTGTGAAAAGGGAGGATGTGTGAATGGACGGGAAAGATGGATGACGGCGTGGAAGAGAGAAGAGAGTGGATGAATGAGTAGGGGAGGGTGGTAGATGACAGAGCGATGGACAATGGGCAGGTGCTGGAGGGTGGTGGACAGGTGATGACTGGGTGTTGGGGGGGATGGGTGATAAACGGGTGCTGGATAGGTGCTGGATGAATGAACACTGGGCGGGTGATAGTGTGTGCTGAATGGATGGATGGATGGATGGATGGATGGATGGATGGATGGATGGAAGGCTATATGCTGAAAGCCCCAGGAAGCACCTCAGGCCAGGGTTACTGACTGGAGGAAGGACAAGAGGCAGGGGTCCCATCATAATGCTGTCACCATGCACACAAGGGAGAAGGGACCAGAATGTTGGGGAAAACCTGTAACTGTGCTCTGAAAATGAATTGCTGTGTTTGGTCAAACGAAGGGTCTGAAGTGAGAGGTCCCGTGGTGGCCAGGGCCATCCTCAGGAAGACCATTTGGGGCTGGCTGTGTGAGGTCTATGGTGACCGCGCTGATCCAAATGGGCAGGGGAAGGGAGACCCGGAAGACGAGGCGCAAGGGACCTGTGGCTCGGTGCACTCCCTCAGCAGGCCAGGGATGTGAGGGTTGTCAGTTGTGGCACACTGGCTTAGTTAGGGCTTTTATTGCTGTAAAAAGTCACCATGACCATGACGGTCCTCTCTTACAAAGGGTGGCTGGCTTACACTTTCAGATGCTCAGTCCATTGTCATCATGGCCGGTAGAATGGCAGTGTGCAGGCAGACATGGTGTAGAGCAGTAGCCGAGAGTCCTACATCTTGCAGGCAACAGGAAGCTGACTAAAAGTCATGCTGAGGGAAGCTTGAGCAAGAGACTGCAAAGTCCGCCCCCACAGCTATGTCAAACTCCAACAAGGCCACACCTTCTAATAGTGCCACTCCCCCTTGGGGGCCATTTTTTTTCAAAGCCACTGTACCTTAGGCCATGTGCCAATCACTCGAATCTTATTTGTTCTCCTGTGGGCTGTTCTGCCAGGGGTCCCCCCCCATGCCATTTTTGTAAACAAAGGCTCAGGTAGGTGATCTAACTTGTCTAAGGTCACACAGCTGCTGAGAACAGACGGGCCTCCTCCTTGCCATGTGGTGTACATGCACATAGGGTGTCTGTACATGTTCACGTTAAGTGTACATGTGTGAGTGCGTGCCTGCATATGGGGGCCAGAGGGCAATGCCAGATGTCTTCCTCTACGACTCTTCAGCTTTTTGTTTAGTTTTGTTTTTGAGACATAGTCTCTTACTGAACCTCGCTGAATCGGCTAAGAGGACCAGTCAATGAGCAATAGGAATCCTCCTGCCTCCACCACCCCCACCCCCACCACCCAAGCACTGTAGTTACAAATGTGCATAGCATGCCCAGCTACTGGAAAATCCAATCGATGGGTACAGGGAATTCGAACTCAGGTCCTCATACTTGCATGACAGTGCTTAACTGGCTGAATCATCTCCCGAGCTGCTCTCCTTCATTTCTGCAGCTGCCACGCAGTTAGGCCTCTCCCACCTCAGTGGGAGCTCCCAGACAGTGCCACTTCCCACAGCATGCCGAGTGGCTGCAGGGGCCATGCCAGGTGGTGTTGCCTGAGACAAAGGTAGGAGGTGCGTGACGGCACATGGGGTGGGGTGGCCATGACAATAAGGGCTTGAGCAACACAGCCAGGTGGCTTCTGGGAAGAGACAGACACTGTCTCCAGTTTGTTCTCGTCAATGAGTGAAGCTACAAGCCAGGACTCCCAATTGGCTCCTGGACGGTGTGACCTCAGCGCCTCCATGGACTGAAAGTTCCAGATGGCTTTTTTTTTTTTTTTTTTTTTCTGCAGCTTAAGTCTTGACGGTGTTTGTTCCCGGCAAAAGAACATAGCAAGCGGCTACCACTGACCAGGCTGCACAGGCGAGCCGGCTTGCTGGAGGGTGGGGCAGGACGAGCAGCTGTCATGCCCCACAGGCTGATAGTCTGATGATAGGTGATAGTATCCTCTGAGGCTGGCTCTGTTCACTCAGCCTCCGGACGTGTTCCTGGGAAGGAAGGCAGCACTCAGTACCAGACTGCAGCATGGGCGGGGCTTGATGTCCTGAAAGCAGCTCACCTGGATGAGCCAAGACCAAGCTCTACTGAGAACGTGCTGGTGGCTTGCAATCGATTCTGGTGTAGGCATGGACACGAGGCTCTCAGAAATCCTGGGGGATCTGGAGCCCGGTCACTCATATCTAACCCCGCTGGCTGGCTTTGACCAAGGATGACAAACACAACAGAAGTGTTCAGTAATCAGAGACTGATGCCCGGAAAGGGAAGTTCAAATCCAGAGGAATGGCGGTGGCCTGGAGGCAAGGTTGGCACTGGTCAGCAGCATGGGGCAACAGTTCTGGGGGAGGCTGCAGGAAAAGAGGGTTTGCAAACGCACAGCTGACTGTAAATCTACCACCATGTGCGCACACACCTGGGTAGTATAACTGAGCCTCCGGACACCTCCACAGGAAGCAGCAGCATGGTGACATCTGGATAGGGCCTGCAGAGGATGGGGCCTCCTTCCATTGGCCATTCTTGCCTCTCTGGAGACTTTCTTATACTGTGCCTTCTGTATTTGAGATTAGCTCCTCATGGTCATGCCCCTCCCCGGCAAAGCTCCAGCACAGGAAAGACAGATACACCCAGCTGATGACTGCACTTGGCACCCCTGAAGCCTCAGAAATGCTTGTTCATAGGTTGTCTTAGTCAGTGTTCTGTTTCCGTGAAGAAACACCATGATCACAGCAGCCTTTATAAAGGAAAGCACTTAATTGGGGCTGGCTTACCATTCAGAGGTTTGGTCTATTCTCATCGTGGTAGGGAGCATGGCAGCATGCAGGCAGACATGGTGCTGGGAAAGGAGCTGGGAGTTCCACATCCAGATCAGCAGGCAGCAGGAAGAGAAAGAGCTGGCCTGGCTTGAGGTTTTGAAATCTCAAAGTCCACTCCCAGTTATACACTTCTTCCAACAAAGTCACATCTACTCCAACAAGGTCACACTCCTAATTCTTTTCAAATAGTGCCGTTCCCTGATGACTAAGCATTAATATATATGAGCCTATAGGAGTCATTCTTATTCAAACCCCCACATGGGCTGATTGGTTGCACATGTTTTAGCTTTGCTTTGTTGTTTCTCTGAGTTCTCTGAGTGTAAGTCACATCTTGTATTTGGGAAGATGACCACCTGATTCATGCGCTACGTCCTTGTCCTTTTCTGGAGCAAGGCAAAGGACTGTTCCAAGGGGTGAAGAGATAGTGAGCCTCACCCTTGCCAGGAGATGCTCTGAGAGCCACATATGCCATCACTGCCTATGCAGAGGAAGGACCAGATTGGGCACTAGAGCAAAGGGACGCTGTGCCTCATCAGCAGCACACGTATACCAAAAACAGAAGGACCACACATCAGCCACAACATGGATGAGTCTGGAGGACATTATGTCAAGTGAAATAAGCTAGACACGGAGAGATGGCTGTGTATCTGGTCTCATGTGTGGAAAAGGCCTGAGAAGGTCAGAGGACTCAGTTCAGCTGACATGACGTGACTATTATAAAATATGTGTTTGAAAAGGCAAAGAGGAGACAGTAAGTGTTCCACCAAATAAAACAGTAAGTGTGTGAGGTAACTGGCTGTGGGCCGGCTTGCTTCGGCTGTGCTTCTACAGTGCACATGTCCCTCAGAACAGCTGACGGACATCACACGTGTATGCAGTATTTGGATTAATTTTAAAAACTCAAAATTTTAAAAACGAGTTTCAACAGCTACCCCGCCAACTATGTCTAGAGTAGAAAGTTTCAACGCACAAGACACCAGAGGGAGGGGACAAGAATGACATGGGGAGAAAGGCCTCTGGAGGTGGGGCTTGGTGCAGTGGGAGATCACATGACAAGCTGAGCCGGTCCAAGCTCTAGACTAGATCCCCAGTGCACCTCCAAATGCTAATGACCTTGAAGACAGAGGACCAGAAATTAGCCGAAATGAGACACAAAAATAACTCCATGTGTTTGTTGTGCTGGGGATTGAAGCCTGGGGGGATCTGGTACTCTACCACAGAGCTATAACCTAGACCCTCAAGAGAAATTCATAAGGACACTAATCTCAGTGACCTTGGAACACCTTCAGATGGCTCAACACATGTGTAAACTTAGGAGGGCAGCAGGAGGAACGATAACAGCAGAAGAGGAGCCCCAAATCTCTACATCCACATAGACCATAATCAGAGTTTCCAGGTTTCTCTGCCCCATCCCGTCCACACCTTGACGTCCATCCCTTCCTCCAGCTCACAGGGTCCTACAGGTCACTTGCCCCTCTTGTAGGTGCACTTGTCTCATCCCCGGTAGAGTACTGGGGCTTTCCTGATGCTGCTTCCCCAGGGTGGGATTGCAGGATAAAACCCACGAAACAAACTGCTCAAAGTTCCCAGCCTCTAAGAAGTCAAACGAGTTTTGACCCCAGGATCCAAGATACCAGAAAGAAAGGGAATATGGGGGTGCCCAAAAGGTATGTGTAGTCTGTTGACCAAACTGCACCAGAGGCATGCCCAAGGGGAAAGCTACCAAGAGAAGTTCTACCAGGAACATGGCTGAGACTGTGCCATCAGGGGTGTTCCTGAAGTGAGCATCTTCCAGACTTGAGCACTTTCCTGTCTCTCTGTGAAGCAGAGTTACTTCATGAGCTGTGATGTTCACAGCAAGGTGGGCAGGAACCTATTTCACGACGTCTAAAACATCAGGACATCCATCGGGATTTAGACCTGCTGGTATTGCCATTGTAACCTTCATCAAAGACCGCGTAGAGAGCTGGATGGAAGGAAACTCAGCTTTAGGAGAAGTAAAGTAAAATAGAAATTTAAGAGGAAGAGGATATGAAGAATAGAGGGTTGTCCCAATGAACATGTTCCCTCAGCCTCTTGCCAGCGGTAGCATAAGCCCAGGCTTCTGGGATGTGCAGGAAGGAGGTGTGGTCAAGCAGACCTGCCAGAACAGCCATTCCCCAGTTCCAGCAAGCTGTGGCTCCTGTGGCAGGGCCTGTTTCCATTCCCTGGTGGGTGGGCTCAGCATAGGTCTGCTTGATGATTCTCATGTATACAGAGCCCTCACAGCTCCCTGATATCCTCAAAGGATACCCAGAGGGACAGCAAGAGCCCACATGCAGGGCTCTTTCTAAAACCCAGAGCCCACACCAGGGCTCCCTCCCATCGGGTCCCATTCCCTCTCTACAGGTTGGGTTAAGTGACATGTGAGAATCTGTAGGGGACAACCTAGGGCTGGACCATCTGTCCTTTCTCTATTGACCACTCGCTATATGTCAGGGCTTATTCAGTTCACTGTGTCCCTGTCTCTCCAGCAGCATCTGGGGATGGCCTGAGCTGTCTGGGGTCAAGTCATTCCCTAGCAAGAAAGTGTTTCCTCTAGAAACACCTGGACCACGAAGCTGTGCACAGGCCCCAGGAAGGGCTGGGGTTGGAAGGACTGCATACCATAATAGGTAGAACTGCAAAGAACGGGGCAGCAGGATTCCAGTTTTCCCTCAAGAGAAAGTAAAAAGGCCCGCCAGCCTAGGAGGGGAGGGATTATGTTCAACGGTAGCACGGGGTTGGTTATTTTATCCCTACCCCGTGACTCACTGCTAGACTGTCTTTAATGCCTTTGTATGGGGCAACCATAGGGTCAGGATTAGCTCAAAGCATCCCTTTCAGTGTCCCACAGCTGACATCGGGCAGGGTGACATGAGGTGCCGGGCCTCCCCCAGACCTGCAGAATAAGAAGTTCCAAGGGCCCAGCCTCTCTGAGCCCTTGTGATGCTCACATCCACTAGGTCCCCGACTCCCAGGGTGTTCCACCTACATCTCTGATGACTGGCAGGCGGGGATAAGCCCGCCCCTGTTGTATTTGCAAGCGTGGTTCCCAGTCACACACAAGCTAGAGAACTATCTACCGAGTCAATGGGGAGGGGCATGGCAGGGCTGAATTAGCTACTGGGGAAGATGGACAGTAGGCACACAGCTGAACGGAAGGTAGCAGTCCGGGTAGAGAGAGCAGCACCATGGAGTGACGGACAGTGTGGAAGCAATGACATCACCATCGTAGCCCTCACACAGCCTCTACCTCTCAGCGCTCCATTTGTAAGGGAAGCTATGCTGCGGCTCACTTCTCTGAAGCTAGCGGGTCCTCATTCCCAGGTGCCTGAAACCAGGGTGGGCTTCGTGGTGGCAGTGTCTCAGGCCATGGATTTGGGGTGGCAGGAGAAGGGATGAATGTAAGGAGAGCTTGCAAATGGAAGGAGCCGCCTTCCATGAGGGCAGACATTTGAAGCTTACTGTGTTCTAGAATGATCCTTCCCTCTGTTTCTGAGCCCTTCATGGTGACAACAGTGCCCATCATAACCTGACTTTACGACAAACCAGCAAACTGCTAGTCAGTGAATGGCCGCAATGATACCCTCTTATGAATGTCATTCCTGTCCCGTTCTCTGTGGGCTACACTCAAACACCTGTCCTCACTGCACGGTGCCCGACGGCAGCCAGCTAATAATGTTACTCAGCCTCTCCCCTGTCTGCCCTGTGAAGGGTGCTCACCATATTCACAGAGGAGGAAAGGGAAGGGCGGGCTCAGTGCTGGGGTACTGTCAGCCCTGGTCTCACATGGGAGGATCCTGACATACAGGCTGTGTGACCCTGGGCAAGTCCCTAACCTCTCCGAGCTTCAGCCGCTTCATCTCTATCTAAGGCAGGCACCAGCTTTGCTGGGAGCTGGAGATGGGAGGGACTGCTTGTCCACTCATTCAGTGGATATACATCAAAGACCGCGCTGGCGGACAGAGAGGGTGAATGGCCCACCCGTGCATTGTAGGGTTCATGGGGAAAGGGACAGTAGCTAGCCGGCCACCCTGTCAGTGTGACAGAAAGCCTGGTGTGAAAGTGAAGCGGAGGGCGGGGAAGGCACCAGGCTCGGGAGAGGATGGAACAGATTGCATCAGCCTAGTCAAGATGGTCAGGACTGTGGGGCTTTCAGAGACGACACAAGTTAAGACCCCAGTCATGAGCTGAAGCCCTGAGGTTGGGGGAGGGGGCACCTAAGGTGGGGGTCAACAGGTACAGGTGCCCCGAAACTACAGGAAGCTCAGTGTGTCTGCTGAGCCTAGCCATGATGGTGTGGGGGTTATGGGAGTCCCCAGAAGCCAGGCCAGGGAGGGATCTGACGGGCAGGTGGGAAGGCGTGCTCTACCCACCCTGTGTGGCCACAGCAGAAACTGTAGAGAGGGAGTCTGCCTATGGGCTGAGGATCCTGGGAATGGATATCAGTGGCCTCCAGGCCTCTCTATAACTGACTTCCCTATCCAAAGATTAGGAGAATCTATGCCTGAGGCAGACCACCAGGACTGCACACGGCCTGCACATTCACTGAGCCCGCCCATCCCGCCCCCATATCCTGACACCCCAAACAGTGACTCACGGAACAAGACAGCAACCATGCACCCAGGTTAAAATTATGCAAGCCACGTGCGTGATATTAAAAACCCAGGGAGCGTGTGTTTCTAGTGCGGCAGGGGGCGGGAGGGGGGGATGCCAAAATGTAGCTGTTTTATTTAAGGAATTTATTGGGCTAGTGTGAACGGATGTTTGTTGAAGGTTTTTCTCCCAGTGGGGGAGAAGTAGGTACCTGCAACCTGATTGCTAAAAATAGGGGGAACCTCAGCCTGCTCCATGAGATGAGTCCCAAAATACCATGTCTTTCCTTCTTCCCCAGCAGCAGCTCCGCGAGCCAGCTCCTGCAAAGTCTGGGCTGGGGACCATCCAAGACCCCAGGGCTTCACTTCAGAGCTCCTTAGCTATTCCCTGAGTCACAGGCTTGGTGTGCGCCCATCCCAGCTGTCTCAGGGAGGCAGGCAGGCAGGCCATGGTCTACGGCATCAAATCCCCAGCTTGACCCTGATTCTGTCTTCCTGTGTAATTGACTTCGGATGCTGGGGACCAGACTGCAACACCCACCTTTGGGGTCTTTGAGAGGCTGCAAGCACAGCTGTGCCGAGTGAGTGGAGATGTATCTGCCAAGAGTGGGGCACAAGGAAGGGTAACAGGGGCCAAGTGCGACCAAAGCTCGTCACAAAGATTACGAAGATGTCCTGGGTCCATGGGGCCTATTATTTCATGCAACCAGTACACACTATTTTTTAAAGAGAGCTCTGCAGAGCCTGGCCCCTCTTGGCTTTTCATCAGCTCTCCCATGTCCAGGCAACCTCCACCTGTCTGCCTCGGTGGCCCTCAGCCATCCTGCTGCTCCGCATATCTGCTCCTCTCTCACTATACCCAGCAACTGTTCTCGGGGCATTTTGCAGGCCTGATCTGGACTCTGTACTGGAACCTCATTATACAGGAGTCTAGACCTGGGGGTGGAGTGGGGCTTTGCCCCTTAGATGGACCAGGGACTGACCCAGAGTCACCAGGAGCTTCTCTGACATCCAGTCAGGGTGGGTCTTGTCTTTACACTGGAAATATGAGGCGCTCCAGGTGCAGTGGCTCCTGAGCAGATGGCCCCTGCTCTCCAGAGCCATTCAACTCCTTTTGGGAAGGCATACCAGGTGGCCACTTTAGCTGTGACACCTCAGAGTCCAGGTCTGGAAGGTCAGAATGACTAGCTGAAATCTCTTAGCCTAGACACTGGGCCTGTGTGGCCTTGAGTTGATTTATGGGCCTTTTTGAATTGCTCTTTTTTTTTTTTTTTGAATACCTGTGTGATCCAGGCATGACGGTATAAACAAAGAAGAAAATGCCCATAGGGCTCTCAGACACCCCTACCCTCTGAACCTCTCAGCCAGGTCGCACTTGCTCAGACATCACCTGCTTTCTTTTCCTCCCAGACCTCAGCCCCTCCCTGTGTGCCCTGGGCTGCCCACCTGCCCACCTCACACCCAACTCACTGGCCTAGTGTTACAACACCCACTTTTTCTGTCACCCCATAGCAGGAACAGCCTTACGAACGTCAGCTCCCCTCCTGGGAGGAGGTAGCGGTCAGTGTGCTCTTGACTCCATCACGAGATGTGGTAAATGTGGGGATGGTGGAGGGTGCTCACACCATGGAGAGTCCTGAGGCTGGACATTATTCCTAGCCTCATTAGCAAAGGTGGGAGGTTCAGAGAGGTGAAGAATCTGTCCGTGGTTGCACAGCAGTGCTGAGACACACCTCCAGGTGTCTGTCAAACTCTTGTTCTTTTCTCTAGAATACACAGCCTGTGTGTGTGTGTGTGTGTGTGTGTGTGTGTCTACTCTTTGTACTGACAGTTTTCTGACGAGGGATATAAGAGAGAGAATGTCCCCCTCCTGCTGCACAAACTTTCCCTGCCTGCCTCTGTTCCCTGGCCAAGTGATGGGCTAGCCTTCCACCTCCCTCTCCTGCCCTGATCATTGAGGGCAGACCTGTGTCACTGGGAGACTATGTCAGCCAGAGAAGAGGACAGGCGTGGGCCTTTCAAGGCAGCTGCTATGGGAGGAGGGGTGCTTTGCCAGACCTTTTCAAGAGGGTAGGACACCTCTTTCTTTACTTTCTGCCACACCTCTGGGCCACCTGTTCCTCAGGGGGCTCCTCCCACTGACTCTAGGACTCTCAAGGTGGCCCCCACAGCCTGGGCAGTCCTGCCCTGCTGACCACTTCTGCAGCAAGCATCGCTGCTACCTTTGCCAGGAGGGTTCCCACAGTCCCCAAGACTCGAGGAAACTGCTCCTGACACACACAGTTGTAGCAGGATGTGAATGAAGCCCTCAGTGTGACTCATCTCCTGAGCTGTGCAGGATATGTTCTTCACACACGTGCACGCACACACACACATGCCCACACATGTGCGCACACACATATGTACACGCACACACGCACACAAACACACACACACACTGGCCCCATGGCTGGACCCGGAAGGTGCCAGCCTAGAGGATCATGCAGCTTGGGGCAGCTCTCCTCAGCCCCAGCTCTGACTCGGGGAGACCACCTTGCACCTCTGCACCATTGTCTGCCTTGGCTGCCAGGAGTCTTTGCTCTCAGAATACTTTCACTGAATATTTCCTTCAGCACAGATTTCACAGCTCAGCGGAGACTGCAGGGAGTGGCTGAGAGATTTCTCTAGAAGGTAACAAGCTTCCCAGCTCCCACAAGCCCCCTAGACCTGGCTTTGACCACCATATCATGCCCAGGTGGCCTCCACCAGATGCCATCCTCCTCCTCCTCACTCCGTGCTGTCTGTTCTGTCGCATGGCTGTGTACACGGTCATTGGAACTGCTGCATCATGGCTGTAGGCTTAGTTACAATCAATGCTGCTCAATAGGTATCGAAAAGGTACAGATAAACAAGAATGCACGCTAAGTAGGTGTAAATAGACACTCGATAGAAACAGTTCAATATATAATAGATACTGCTAAATCATTTTCTAAAGTGTAAGATTTCCTGTTGTCCCACAATGTAGCCAACACTTAGCATTATCAACATTTTAAACTGTAGCCAGTCACTTGGGGTGCTGTGGCTATCTCTTTGTAACTTCAATTTTCATTTCTCTAATCACTGTTGAGATTCAGTACCTTCACGTTCATTGGCCACTGAGATGCTCTTGTGAAATACCTGGATTTTGCCCCCCGACTCACAGTGTATTAACCCTGCCCCATGTGTGTGTTTGTGTTGTGTTCTTATTAGTCTAGGTGTCCACATATTTTTGGAGCCCAGAGGTCAATGTTTGGTGTTTTTCCTCCGTCTCTAGACTTTATGTTTTGAGACAGGGTCTCTCACTGGACCTGAAGCTGTTCCCCCTGCATTTGCTGCCGTGCTCTTGGTTTCACGTGGACTCTAGAAATCCAGACTCAGGGCCTCATGCCTGTATGGCAGCCAGTTTGCATAATGAGCCATTGCCACAGTTCTTGGTCAGTTTAGTTATTATTGTTGCTGTGTTGAATGCCACATGAACAAGAAGACTTTCAGTAGTGGGTTATTTTGAGACAAGGGCTCATGTAGGCTAGGCTGGCCTTGAACTTGGGACAATCCTTCTGCTTCAGCCCCTCTAGTGATTGAATTAGAGACCTGAGCCACCATGTCCATCTGTATTTCTCTTTGAAGAATTTATTTTTTAGATTGGTTTTATTGTTGTTGCTTTTGAACTCCATATGTAGTTGACTCCTGTTTCTGCCTCCTGAATGTGGGTTTGCAGGCGTACATCATACCTGACACAGATATTCCTTTTGTGTTGGTTTTTTTGTTTGTCCGTTTGTTTTGTTTTTGTGAGTAGGGAGGGTCAGATCTCATGTAGGCTGACATCAAACTCCATGTATAATCAAGGATGACCTTGAACTTCTCATCCTCTCGCCTCCACTTCCCAAGTGCTGGCGCTGAGATGAATTCATGAGATGTAGGGAATTGAATTGAAGTTTTATGCATGTAGGCTAGCAGGAACTGACCCGTAACTCCATCTCTGGGTCATTCTTCTTCTTTAATCTAGACCCTTCCACCACCATTGCTGTGATGGTGTGGGGCAGGAGTCTGTTCCTGTATGGACAGTCAACAGGACCAACACCAGTCATTAAAGTCTGTCTTTACCCTGTGTTTGGTATAAACCACATGACTATTGGTGTTCCTCTGTCTTCTAACCAGCAGGCCTGGTCATTTATCCACACACAATGCCACACTGTTTTAGCTAGCTTTATAATTGGCATTAATATCCAGTAAAGCTGGGTAGATGAAGGGGAGGCTCAACTAAAGTAGAGGAGCAGAAATTCCATAATGAAACCTGCTACTTTGTATGCTAATTAAAAGAAAATTAAAATAGCACAAAACCAAAAGGTACCCACTAAAGCACCTCCTCCCATTTCATTCTTCCTCTTCTTCACTGTAAACAGCTGTCTTTCTTTACCCTGTGTTTGGTATAAACCACAGTTTCTACAGCTTCTGGGAAAATTAAAATGTGTTTCACACACACACACACACACACACACACACACACACACACACACACACGCCAGACCTTTGTTACGGTTGTTTGCATTGGATCAACTTGAAGTTGACTTCTTTAAAACACTGAGCCAACCAGGCCATGAAAAGCGTCTGCCCCTTCATTTCCTTTAGCTCATTTGGATCCCTCTTAGCATGCTGACAGAGTAACTCTTGAGCAGCTCTGTTTGATGAAGCGGGGCGGGGGAGGGGGAGGATCTTGCTATAACACAGCAATGCCTACCTTTCCTTAGAGATGTAGTCCCAGAGCCCTGAAATGGCCTGGCCAATTGCCCAGCCAGAAGAGGGCAGAATGAGGACTCAGACCACCTTGCTTGGCCAATCTGGACCTCTCAACACAGGATGCTGCAACATGCAGGCACATAGTGACAGGTCTGGGGTGGCTAGCATCCTGAGGGGTGGCTAGCATCCTGAGGGGTGGCTCTGTGGCTGGTTGATGACCCACTCCTCCAGTACCCAGAGGCATGTGTCCCCTGGCCCCTCCACTGCACAGACTCAGAAACAAGGCATGCAAGCCACACAGGGTCAACAAACTAGAGCCCAGATGTTCAATGTCTCTTCCCTCATGACCACAAGCTCTACCCACATGGATTTTAACGTTCCCCATTTAGATAAAGAGACACTTTGATAGGACTACATCCTTACACGATTGCAATCTTAGCACACGCAAAGGGTTTAGGGGGCCCGAAGCTCACTCAATTTGGGCCTCCTTCGCATTGTAACTACCCCAGTATTTACACAGCCAATGAGAGCTAGGATCATGGCCTGACTCCAGTCCACTCCAGCTCAGCCTTCTGCCCTGTGCCCACAGAGTGAGTCAGATCACCTCCATTCTGTCCTTGTATGGTGGAAACACTGAGTCTGGGTACCCATGACCCAGGCCGTGGCAGGGCTACCCCCATTGGATTTTAGGTAAATTCCCACCTTGCTCCTCAGCATCGAAGGAAAATGTGTACATCCATCAAACCCGGATGATACATCTTTGGATAATAATGATCTTCTTGTGGCCCTTAGGTGAGATCCCTCTACTTCTATCTTCACAACCAAACGTGCATCTGTAAGCAAACAAGGAAAACCATAGCACAGGCTTCTTTCCCTTTTTATCTTGACTGCCGGGTATGTGTTTGCTGGGGTCTGTACCAAGTAGAAGTGATTTACTCATTGAGGGCCATGCAGCTGGAGTAAATCCTGGAATCAGAGAAATTCAGACCCCCTGGCTCCTCTGCTTAGCGCTGCGATAGGGGCATTATCACTCCAAACCTGCCTCCTCCTCCATAGAGAAATGAGAACCCTGAGTTCTACCTTCTCCAGACTGGGTGAGGCTGACAGTGACCCCCACTTCATCTCTGAGGCTGTTTCCTCTCCTGAGAGGTTCATGGTCACCTTGGCAGGTGGTGGCAAGGACTCAGAGGGTGCTGCCAGGCTCCTGTACCAGGTTGCTGGCACTTTGTAAACAGCAATTGATAAAAGGAAGGGTTATGAGCCTGAGGTTTGCAAATTGAGGCATTTTCCTTCGATGCTGAGGAGCAAATCGAGGGCCTTGTGCATGTCAGGCAAGCACTCTGTCTTGGTGTTATGAGGCAAGAGCTTTGCTCTGGAACCCAAGCTGACCAGGAACTCACAGAGCTCCTGCATCCTTCCTGTGGCAAGTGTAAAACAGCTCTGTAATCTAACGACAGCCCGGATTCTGGCTTCCGGAGTTGGTGGATGTGTCTGCGGTGAGCACCCCAGCTCAGGTGCGTCTTTGCAGGTGTTCCTACTGCTGCCAGGGATAGACCTGTCAGAGCTGGCCCTGAGGGTGCAGAGCCAGGGTCAGGCCTCCCACTGCCCATTGTGTAACCACAGTGCTGCTTACCCAGAGCCTACAGCCCTTGTGAGGATGATACCAAAGAAGGGCTGCCGCCTCACTGTGTGCTGGGTGGGGCAGGGGGCTGTGTGTTGAAGAGCAGCCAGACTGGAGGTGTGGCCAAAGCCTTGTGGTATTCCACATGCCCGGCCTCCTGGGCCCTGTGGGGTGCTTCTGACCTGCCACTCATTCCCCTACCTCCAGTGCCCTGGCCCCTAATAGAGCTGTCTTCTCTCACTTTCCAGGCACACTGGAGCCAGTCTGACCTGGGCAGCCATGCCCACTCCTCTTAGCAGCTTTAATGCCTGAGGCGAGAGCCTCCACTTTCTGAGGCTCTGTGTCTGAGACTGAGTTTGCAGGCTGTCTTCTTTGGTGTGGTACGACCCATCTAACTGGAGAGGCAGGAGAGGGTCACAGGATGCAGCTATGGTCACAGAGCCCCAGGCACAGCACATGAGCGGGGCCCTACATCCCTCCTATCCTTTCATGCTTCTGCCCCAGGTCTGGTCCTGGGTCTCCTAACCCAGCAGACAGAGATTCCACACTTCATCAGCTGGCCCTGCTGAGGAGCTGAATTGGCAGGGACTACAGAAGCAGGGCCATAGGGGATCAGCATGAATCTGTGGTTTTTCTAGCCTGGCCCACCACGGTGAATTTTGCAACCCTGTAGAACATAGACACCCATACAGCAAAGCTCCTAGCTGTTTCTCACCTCCCGCCACAGCGGTCTCCCTACCTGGCCAAGCCACTGGCCCCACCCTCCTGCAACAGCTTAGCTTTATTTATTTGTTTGTTTTTCATGGGTGGGCTCCAGAGCCAAAGCAAATTTTAGAATAAGCAAATCAGCCTGTGTGAGAGTGGCCATGCCCTTGGCTACAAGACTACATTTGTGTTTTAATGCCTTGCTATTTTGTTTGCTTACTTTGTCCACACCTGTCACTCTAGACGAGTGGGTGGGACCGCTGTCACTGCCGCCCCCCCCTTGTGGATTTTTTTCTTCCTCTCCCTTCTCTCTCTTTGGCCTCCCTTCCTTCTTTTCTGCCTTCTCCCGGCAGAGCCAGGCCTCTGTACACTGAGTGGGGGCCAGTTCTGTGTGGGGAGCTGGGGATGCATGTCTGTCTGGGTGGCAGAGGAAAGGGCAGGAAGGCAGCACCTGCTGTGAGCGGCTAGCTGAAACAGGACAAGGTGCAGAGGGACCTCAGTGAATAAGCAATTACTGTGCATACCCAAATATAAGACAGTCTATGCTCTATTTAGACTCTAGCTAGAGGGCCACCTCCATTCTCCCCAATAGCCCACACATGTAAAGCTGAATAGTCCAAAAACCACGAGGGAAGCCGGGTGGTCAGAAGTCCACTTACAAGGCCAGGGTCTCACTTACACATCCATATTTTAAGTTCATGTTATTCAGCACATTGATTTGTAATTCTGAATCTTTAAGAAATTCTTTGATCTTTCCTGTGGGGTTTGTGGCTACGTCACCATCATGGCGGGGGCAGTATTTCCCAAAGCACATCTTCACGGGCTGGAGAGGCTCAGTCTCTGCCTTTCAGACCTGCGAAGCCCGTGTGGACACCTCCTGCACTCCACCGGGACGGCAGGGGGCTCGGTGGCTGCAGATGACCCACAGCCACTCGCTGGAGCACTCTGAAAGCGGTCTTTAAAAGGCTGGTCAAGAGCAGCCTCCCTCCCTGCCATCACGGAGTCCTTTTGCCTTGAGTCCTTTTATCTGAGTGAAATTCCTCGAGTCCTTTTATAGCAATGGCGGCCTCTATAAGCACCCCAGGCTCACAGAGAGTGAAGGCCCACCCAGCCAATGTACCTTTCCCCCATCAGAGTTTGGGGTGGGAAAATAAATAATTTGGAGCACTTTGTAATTGAGAAAAAGAAACTCAGTACAGAGTAGGTCCTGGAGGGGAGGGGGCGAGGACGTCTGAGAAGCCAAGGCAGAGGCTCTCCTCGGAGCACCCGTGGTTTTTGCACAGTTTTTGAAGGAGCTTGCCCTCAGCTACTGGGAGATAGGTTTGGGTATCTCTTTTACTCACGGAGCCTCAGTTTACCCTGTCTGTGACGTGGAGACGATAACCCTGCTTTGACGGCGGCGCTAGGAATACACAGCATAGTGGAAACTAGAGCAAAGGTTAGGGACTGGGTCTCCTCACACAGTTACATCTTCCCCACCTTGGTGTTCCAGCCTAGGAGTCTGGACCAGAGAGGCACAGGCTAGCTAACTTCGGTGTAAGAGAGTAGCCAAGGCTGAAAGGTTCTGAGAAAAAAAACCTATGAGGTGGGCTAATTCACGAAAATGTTTGCCTCCCCCCCATACATTGCCCACCTCTCACACAACCCCATTCTCCCCCAAACCTCCAACCAATGCTACCTAACACCGTCCGTGTTGTTGCTGGCTTTGATCATTGTGTGATCTTGATGGCTAATTTTTCCTATCTCAACCCCTACTGTCCCTTCCTTAAGAGCAGAGACTGTATCTTGGGGCTCAGCACAGGGCCTGGTACACAGGCTGTAGCCAGTATTTTAATGAAGGCGGGGGGGGGGGGGAATAGTGAGCCAATGACTGAGTCAACACCCCGCCCTATCCTTGCACGCCACCGAAGTCTCTCCTAGGTATGTGGCCCAGAGAATGGAGAAGTTCCCAGGCTCCACAGGTCACCCTGGCTGGACTGCCATGGAGTCCTTGACACTGTCCTGCGCGACCTGCCCGTGTGACCATCACCTCTGAAGTCGGCGCACCGCCCAGAATGGCCCAGCGCCCGGCAGCCCCTCCCGAGGGGCAGAAAGAACCCGCGCAATCCGCGCGGGAACGGCAAGGACCGGAGGCCAGCCCCGCCTCTCCCACGCCCTGCCGGTGCAAACTTTCAAAAGACGCGGCGGTGGCGGCGGCCCCGCCCCGGCACGGTTGGCGGCGGGCGCGGGGGCGGGGCGGGCGCGCCCGGGCCGGTGGCTCCGCCTCCTCTCGCCGCCGCCCGCGCCGCCCATCTGCCGCCCGCCGGACGCCCGTACAGCGGCAATGCCCCGCAGCCCGGCCTCGGCCCCCGGCCCGCCCAGCTAGCTCCGCGCCGGGACTCTCGGAGCAGCGATGGGCAACACGGTGCACCGGACCCTGCCAGGTACGCGCAAAGCCGCGCCCCGAGGTGGCGCGGAGCGCTCGGTCTTCCCCGGGCAGCCCCAGCCTCGGAGCCCCGGGTGCACGCGGGAGTCTGGCTGCCTGAGCCTGATGCCCGGAGCCGCACCCCAGACAGGCCGTGCAGACCCCGCCTGGTTCTCCTGGCCTTGGCCGTGCGCCCCGCGCCTTTGTTCCAGCCCGAGGTCGCTGAGGAGCAAGCCGGGGGACATCGGGGCTTCCCCCGGCCGGAGCCTCCAGGGGGTCGTGCGGGTCGCGGGTGTCCCGGGTCCCCGCGCGCAACCCGCAGGCGCCCCCACCACACGTGCTACTTCTTGGCGGCGTTCCCACGCGCGCCCGGCTGCGCCCAGCTCGGGTGTCCGCTCAGCTGGGGGTTCTCCAGCCCCATCTGAGCCACTGCTGCGGAGCGCATCGCCCCCTAGTCAAAGGAGCCCTAGAATTTCACAGACTGGAGAAAGGCGGTGGGCGAGGGGCGTGGGGCGGGCTGCGGAGGCTGGGGACACCACGCCTCGCTGAAAATACCTAGTGATGGTAGAACAGGTCAGCTCGCCAAGGCTCTGGGCCACTGCCTGTCTGCAAAGAAGCGTCCTCGTAAAGAAGGGCACCCCGATTTTACACATGAAGAAGTTGAAGCTCAGAACATGAGAAATGACCCGATACCAGGCAGTGGTGGGAGACTATAAGGGCCCTGTCAGCCGTCTGCCACCCACCTACCCCCACCGCCTCAAGTCGTCGGAAGTATTTGGGTATAAACCTGGGGCAAATTTAGGGGCATAGGCTGAGTGTGTGTGTTTGGTGACGGGTAGCTCAGAGAAGCAGCAGGTTGGCTGTAGGTCAGATTCAGGGCAGCCCAGCTGACACCCCCACAGGCCTTCCTCCAGCAGCTATCAGAAAAGAGTTGTCCCCTCCTCTGGAAAGGATTGTCTGCATAGGGCCAGCCTGGGGTCTAAGGGCTGTTGAGGAGGGAGACAGCCCCTTCTACTAGTAAGCCCTGAGCAGCTTTCTCTGGATGGTTCCTCCTGTCAGCCAGGTCCCAGACTGGTCAGCTCCAGAGGTGCATTAGAACCTGGGTCTGTACTAGAGTGCAGCTGCTTCTTGTGCACATGGCTACTGCTAGAATGGGGAGACCCAGCCCCCCCCCATCCCCACGGACCCAAGGTGCCATCAGCGACGGCACACAAGTCCACGGGAGGGAGACACCACTCCGCTGCTCTCTACTCAGCTTCTTAATCCAGAATGTCTGTGTTAATCTAGTCGGTTTTGTAAAAGCCATTCTGCCACCTGTGGGTCACACTTGGAGTACGGGAAGGGACAGGCAAGTCTTACCAGGTGATCACCTATTGCTCGAGACTGGTACTGCGTCGGTTCCTCTGGGGCCTGGTGCTGTGGGTGAGCCCCAGACTGGGGGCTCAGGTCAAGGCAGGTCATACCGTGCTGTATGTAAGTGTGGGAGCCCCCTAGTGTCGGAGGGACCAAGTGAGGGAAGATAGCAGATGCCAAGGGCTGTGTATTTTCTCCAGTCTACCTGCCATTGGCTTCTTGCACCTCTGTACCCAGCCCCTCACACCTGAAACGCTCTTGCTTGGCCACACAGTGGCTCACCGTCAAGCTCCGTGGACGTATTTTGCAGGAACCCTTCTGCAGCTACGCTCTCTGCTTCCAAGACTGCTTGTTCATAGGACTGGGCTGCTCTGTCACTGCTTCTTGCCGTGACTCTGTGTGGGGTTCCGTGAGGACAAGGCCCTTGATCGTCTTGTACCCCTCCCTGGCTTGTCCCATCTCAGAGCCCAGTGACTGGCGCAGGCTCAGAACCGAGTGCTGGAGCACAAACGGAGCCTGCATCTTTGGCTGAAGGAACGCTTGGCTCGGGCTTGCCCCGAGGAAGCGGTGCTTTCCTTCTCAGGCAAGGGACACGTGCGTGGGGCTCATTCCACAGCACTGGAAATAAGGAGCTGGCATTTGCTGAGCACCTGGATTCCGTGCCAGGCTCCCTACATGTGTGGCTGCAGTCACACACCAACACACTGCTCAAGGCGGCTACACTCCCATCAGGTGGCCTGGCAGGTCTCAGTCTTATTTCCATGTGACACCCCCCTTCCCTTGCCTCAGGCCCTTGCTCTAGAATGGTTCTAGGCATTGTCATTTCTCCCAGCCCTCTCCCCCTTTTTTGCTTTATGGTTCTCCTGGGAGTATGTCATCTTGTGACACCAGGTGTGTACCTTTAATCGCTGCTTTACTTCGAGTTTCTGGAGCAGAGGCTGGGCTGGTTAGCGAGTGAACGAATGGGTTTAATTCTCCCAGCAACCCTGCACAGCAGGATTATCACTCCCATTTAATGGGTGAGAAATCGAGGCTCAGAGAGGTCAAATGATGTCTCTTTGTCTACAGTGCTCCTCTAGTTGACAGCGCCAGAATTGAAACCCAGGTTTGTTTAGCTCCAAAGTCTTCAGTTCTTCCTGACGGGCATTATCCCTTCAACCCAGGCCTAGATAACACTTACTAAGTGCCCCCGTGGTTTAGATAACATTTATTGGGTATTCCACCTTGCACATGACTTGCTACAGGGCACAATAAGGAAATGCCAAAGGAAGGGAGGTGCCCTTTGGTGGTGGGACCCCCCTTGGCAGCTCTCTCAAACTGCGCCAACATATTCCGATGTATACCCTAGACCAGGAGTGAGCACAGGTCAGCAGGAGACCTTGCATCTGCTAAGGTCCTACTGTGTGCTTCACCCTCCTTTCCAGATGCATCTCCATCCTGCAATGTAAGGTATCAGCTCCCTGCAATTTAGAGGACATAGGACTGGGTGAGTCCAGCTCACACAGGCTTCAACCAAGCTGGGCCTTAGCAGACTGAGATCCATCAGGTTCCTAATGCCATACGGTAGTATTCGTCAGTTAGCTGGCCTTCCCTGGGCTTTATAAGGGGAGAATAAGCATATAGCAGGTGGAAACGGGGGAGATCAGCTTTCCAGGATGGGAAGGGTAAGAGGAAGAGTTCTCTCCTTTCTCCTAACCAGCGCATTCTAGGTGCACCTTTCCCTGTGCACCTCTGGGGTTCACCCAGCACTGGTTGGAGGAGATGCTGAATTCAAACTATTAACTTGGTTTAGTCATTAAGATAGCCAATGCTTGGCCAAGCCAACAGCTTTCAGAGTCTGCTCAATGGCCAGCTGTCTGGGAGTTTTAGCTAGGAGGTATGCTGAGTCTATCTGGGCCACCACGGGCAGGCTGGGCAGACCTTCACTGTGTGTGCTCCCAAGGGCCATCTTTCACAGGCAACAGATGAAGGCTCAGAGAGGTCAAGGGCAGGGGCTGGAGAGATGGCTCAGTGGTTAAGAGCATTGCCTGCTCTTCCAAAGGTCCTGAATTCAATTCCCAGCAACCACATGGTGGCTCACTACCATCTGTAATAAGGTCTGGTGCCCTCTTCTGGCCTACAGACATATACACACAGACAGAATATTGTATACATAATAAGTAAATAAATATTGAAAAAAAAGAAAAAGGGAGGTCAAGGGCAGTCACTCACTGCTATAGGAGTGAGAGAGACAGACAGACAAGAGAAAGACAGGCGTCTTAACCTACCACATAGCTTGCAGATGCTAAGTCTAGAAGGGATGTACTCCTACCTGCCTTAGATGATCCTTCCCACAGAGCTCCTGTTCCCATCCTCCTAGACAAGACCATCTTGGACCAAGTGCACCCCAGCAAGACCCTCTTAGACAAAGAAAACCTGTAGCTGCTTGGCCCTCTGCTGCCTAGCCCCCTGTCTGGTCACTGAGATGATGTTCCCTGAACAAGCAGCCACTGGTATTCCTGAACCATGGCTTTTTCAAGCTCTAGGAAGGTAACAGTCTTGTTCACTATGCAGTAGCCAGCCAACAAGTGATGGTGGCCCTTCTCTTCACACCCCCTGCCTTCTCCCAGCTGAAGTTCGGAGCTGCGTTTCCTTTGTCCCCTTGGCCATGTATACCCCCTCAAAAGTTATTAGAATTTCTTTTGTAGTGGAGCTGAGCCCCTCAGAGCCACGGCAGCTCCTTCGATGTTCCTGAGACCTGCATGCTGCCGACTAATGTCCAGGCGGGCTGGGCAAGGCCCCTTGGTGAGGTCCTGTAAGGGTGCTGTGCGCTGGGCTATGGGTCTGGCTTGTGTGAGCGAATGGTAGAGAAGTCTGTGGTCTGGACGGAACAGGTAGACTTCTGCTTCATTCTCCCCCCTCCCCCACCGTGTGTGCTCAAGCCGGCTTCCTGGAAGAGGTTACATCGGAAAGGAAGTCCGGCTGAGTATCTGCTTGCCCTTAGGGTCTTGCGTGGCTTTGTGTGGTTTGGTTACTCTGTGGCCACCAACACCTGTCATGTTCCAGGCATGGGGTACAATCTTGAATGCCACAGCCAGAAGGTCTGCATGTTCCCATGGCGTACAACCAGCTTACTGCTACCCTATCCCCAAACCGAGCTGGGCCACCAAAGCACCTGTCCACTGTGGGTTAGCACCAACTACTAAATGCTCTTTAATGATACAGCATAGAAAAGGTACTGACTTGCACTCGTTATAAAAGGATTATTGGTGGTGGTGGTGGTGGTGGTGGTGGTGGTGGTGGTGGTTTTCGAGGCAGGGTTTCTCTGTGTAACAGCCCTAGCTGTCCTGAAACTGGCTCTTGTAGACCAGGCTGGCCCTCGAATTCACAGAGATCGCCTACCTCTGCTTTGCACGTGCTGGGATTAAAGGCGTGCGCCGCCCTTTCTGGCAAAAGGATTATTTTTTCAAGATATGTCTTATTATTTTAATTACATAGTTGCATGTGTATGAGATAGAGCACATGAATGCAGCTGTCCTCGGAGGCCAGAGATGTGAGATTCCCTGGAATTGGAATGACTGCGGTTGTAACCCATCTGATGTGGGTGCTGGGAACCAAGTTCAGGCCCTCTAGGAGAGCGGCAAGTGCTCTTAAATGTTGAAAAGTCTTTCCAGCCCTAAAGTGTGTGTGTGTGTGTGTGTGTGTGTGTGTGTGTGCGCGCGCGCTACATGTGTGCAGTGCCTGCAGAGGCCAAAAGGACTTTCAGATCCCTTGGAGCTGAAGTTATACAGACTTAATAAGCCACCCATTATGGGTCCTAGGAACCAAACACTGGTCCTCTGCAAGAGTAGTGTGGACTCTTAACCACAGAGCCATCTCTACAGTCCAAGCAGATTCTTTTGAGATAGCGATTCACTGTATATGGTCTAGACTAGCCTTGAACTCAGCAGCCCTCCTGCCTCTGCTTCCTAAATCCCAACCACCTGCTAGGTTCATGCTCATGTCCATGTGACAGGTCAAACCTAACTCTCTGATGGACACAGTCTGTGTTGACAGAGGCCGCTTGGCAGAATGGGAGACAAGGCCGGAGCCCAGATCTTAGAATAAGGCCCCACTGTGCCCCAGATCCTCAGCAGGGAACAGGAATGGAAGGGACACAGCTCCCAGGCTGGCGGGGTGACCCGAGTAGTGTGCTGGGAGAGGTAAACAAGAAAGAACACCATGATTGTGGTTGTCATTGGGGAAGGGCGTTCCCAGTCTTGCTCCTGGGGCCTGTAAAAACTGGCTGGCATGTGGCTGGCCAGGTGACCCTCCGTCTCATACCCAGGACTGGATTGGAGGACTCCCTTCAACCCTCGGGTTCTCCAGTGCTTCCCAGACTACCAGCCTTTGGGAGAGAAAGCTGGCACACTCGGTTAGGACAAGGACCATAGCCTGGTCTTAAGGAGTTGGGTTTTCATGGTAGAAACCAGCAAAGTCACCACAGCGATGGTGACAGAGGAGACCCACAGAAGATGCAGGAGCATTTCCTGGAGAAAGCACACTCTATCCAAGGAAAAAGAGGCTTTGTTGGGAAAGAGGGAACAGCTGGTGAAGGCAGGGCACCTCAAGGTCAAAGACCCCGGGTGCAAGGACAAGATGGGAGCCGAGCTGCAGAGTTCTGGGAGCTAGTACTAGCTGGGGACAGGAAGTCTTGTGACGGCAGGCGAGGTTTGCAGACGGGGTGCAATCTGCTCGCTAGCTTTCCAGCAGGGTCAGGGTCAGGCTATTTAATCCTCCATGGTGGAACGAGGCGGCTCTGTACCCCGTATCTGTATTTAGTGCTGTGCTTTGAGGGTGTAAAATAGAAGGCGAGAGGCTGGCAGTGGCAGTGTTTGAAGCAGAGGGTAAGGGGCAAGATGAGGAAAGAAACTCAGAGCAGTAATGAGACCTGCCCTGGGTCAGGTGGCTGAGAAGTGGCAGGTGATCCACCCAACCCCAGGCCTGCCCTCAGGAACCTTTGCCTCATCAAGTGGCTGACCCTTGTCCTCATCCTAAGCATCCTGGGACACGCCTTTTCTGTCATCTGAAGTTATCTATGGTTAAAAAATATCCCCTCCCAGCACCCTTGGCTCTGCATCTACAGAGGTGGGCGTGGCTCTGCACCAGTCTCTTTGAAGGTGCATGTGCCTGCCCAGTGGAACCCGAACACCCAGGTGATGGCGGACACCATAGGCCCACATTTGTTGAGAGGCTGGCTACCAGGTAAGAGCAGCCTGTCCCCACACCGGCCAGGGTCCTCGATTGTCTACCTGAATCTGTGGCCCACCTGCCCTTCGGCCAGCCAAGTAGCATGACATTCCAAGCCTCAACCCCTTCCTGGCACATTGAGGTGACGATACTTCTATTCAGGTGTGCCAAATTCTGGACCAGGAGAGTGCTCATCTGGCTTCTGAGAATTGTGAATCCTCTAGCCAGCGAGCTGTTCCATGCTGAGCCGGAATCAGGTGCTCTTGAAGGAGACAGACACAGAGTAATCAGAACTGCTAGCGTGTGCCCCACAGCCTGCTGGTGCCAAACACTATTCTAAGCCAGTACACTTGTTTAACCCTCAGCTCAGGCCCCAGTAGCTGCTGCGGTTAGCTCAATATAACTGCTGAGAAACAAGTACCGAGAGGGGCAGAGGAGGGCGCCCACTGCAAGTTAAGATCAGCGTTCTTTGGTTGTCCTGAATCATCAGATATCCATCCCACCCTCACCCTGCTGCAGGAAAGGTGGGTTGGGCTTGCTCCAAGTGACCTGTGGGTTCACCTCAGGGAACCTGCCTGAGAATCCCCCAGGTCTGATGTACATATCTCCAGCCCTTGCCAAAGTCAGTCGGGTATGGAAAGCACAGCTGGGAGGCCTGTACCATCCTATTGGAAGTGTGGCCGTTGGCAGCTTGGGGCCTCCCAGACCTGTGGTCTGTTTTCAGACACGATGGGCGGAGCAGCGTGGGCAGAGGTCCACTGTGTCCAGAAAGACAGATTTTAGTGCCAGAAGACTTCCTCATGACAGGGCCCCCAGGGCAAAGGTGAGGGAGTGCTTGTCACCTGAGTGGCTTGGCCTAGTCATCTGTCACACAGATCCTGGGAGGATAGTTTACTCTCAAGAAATTGGTGAGTTAGGGATGCCTTCTGTGGCCCTCCCAGCCATGAACCTGTGCCCCCCTAATAGTCTACAGGAGTTAGACCTATTTTACAGATCTGGACACTGAGGTGATGGGAAGCTACCTGCTGTAGCTAATACAGCCAGCCTCTAGTTCAGCTCAGTGGTCACTGTGTTTGTGAGCCTGTCCTGGAACCTGCACCCAGGACAGCTGCCAAGCTCCCTAATCCTTCCTCATTCCTTCTTCTCACAGGGACTCCACTGGCCTAGTGATACCCTACCTCAGGCCTGGCCTCCCACTGGTGGGGAAAGCTTTTTAATGAGTAAGCCATTTAGGGAAGTGGAAGGGCGGGGGCATCTGGCTGTGGGCTGGCCGAGTGCCCGGGGTATTTTGTTTACACCCCCGGCACCACCCAGTTTATACCACAGTATGGCCCTTGGGCATTTGCCTTTCTCCCCTTGGCCCCCCAGGATGATGGATTTATGAGATGGGTAGGCACACTTCCACCTTGTGCCTCCAAAGCTGGGCTCAGTAACTTTCCATTGTAGCCCGCAGGCTCCTTGGGCCTCAAGAGAGCTTCCTTTCCCACAAGGTTCTTGGTGTTCAAGGGCAGGAGATGGCAGAGTGGAATTTCCATGTGTCTGGGTTGTGTCGTAGGATTGCATCCTGGACGGCAGGGGCTTTGTTCTAAGAACCAGGAAGCTCTGCATCACGTTGCCCTGTCTCCCACTTGTCAGAATGGGCCACTGAGGCCTGGAGCCTGGCCCAGGGTCTCCGAGCAGTCACAACTGGACTTTGACTAGAACCCAGGAGAGGTGTTTGAAAGAGCCCTGGTCTTAGAGGCAGTACTGAGTTCAGACCTCTGTCTGTGTGTCCTCAGGCAAGACGGTTGCCCACTCTGAGCCTCCATCCTCCCGTTATCTTTAGGGTGAGAAAAATGACACCACCACCCTCCTTTTCAAGGTTCGGAAATGAATACCAGGTGGGAGTCAGAGCCCTGCACACAGTAGGACTCCACAAGTGTCCTTTATTCTTGGACACGAAGAATCTGCACTCCCGAAATTGCTGATGAGGGAATGAGACCAAGTTGCCCTGTCACACCCAACATCTCATGTCCTGTTCCATGGAAACAAGCGTGGGCTTTCACTGAGGTGTGGTTTACCTGTGCCCTGGCCATGGCCAGCCCCTCTCCATCTCTGGAAATGGGCTTCGAACTATACAGTGGCCACAGGGAGCCAGTACCCAGTAGGAAGGAGACTTGGACAGGGCCAGCTCGGGTCATGGCCTTGTAGGGAAGCAGGCTGTCCTCAGCAGCCTGTGAGGCACTGGAAGATCCAGCCTGGGGAGCAAAACCAAGCACACCCCCTCCCGCAGTCACGGCATCTTGACCCCAGCTTTAGCTGATTGCCCAGAGCCTCACTGTCAGTCCATCTCAGCCTGCTGGCCCTGGGCACTTTCCTCGCCTCTCCAAGCCCCTGCTCTTCAGCCACCTCTATCTCAGGGGCAGGCGCTAGGTCTCAGTTCCAGGATCTGCCTACCAGCAAGCTCCCCTCTGGTTCTCCCCCCACCTTAGGGTTGCAGGCCCTTAGGAACTCCCCTCCCCCACAGTCACCGCTTTCCCTTTTTAGAAACTTTGCCTTTGTTCATCCCAAGTTCCGCCAAACTGTGACCTTTTTTGAGGCTGTGAACCGGCTGATTGATGGCTCTCACTGCCACCCCGCTGCCCCAGCCAGAATCCCTTATCTGTGCCAAGCTTCACAATGGCCTTGCTTCCATCTGCAGCCTTCTCCTTGCAGGTTGGGATGTTAGGGAGACCTGGGGTGAGCATGTTGCGTGGTGTGAGTCTAGGGAGAGGGGCAGCCTTGATGGAGAACCTGTTCCACTCCCTGCTCCGTTTCCACCCTGCAAGGTGGTGAGGGCGTCTGTGGCCACAAGCACCCAACTCTTAGAAGGACCTGCAGGTGCTCACCTGGCAGGGTGTTACAATGCCTCTGCTTGGGGCACCACCCATGTTGGGGTAATGGCTGTCAGAAAGGCAAAAGAGAGAGAGTGAGAAAGAGAGAGAGAGAGGGAGGGAGGGAGAGAGAGAGAGAGAGAGAGAGAGAGAGAGAGAGAGAGAGAGAGAAAGAGAAAACTCTAGCCAGCTAATCAGTGAGTACTGCCAGGGCTGCCTGGAGAAGCGCCACTGGGAGTGGGGGTGGGGGTGGGGGGCTGGACCAGGCAGGAGTGTGTGGCAGTTAGACAGGATGTTCAAAATTTTGGCTGCCTTTCTCATGGCCTGTCCTACTGGGCCATTTTGACAGGCAGGGAAGAAAGGAAGGTTCACAGTTTGAACCTCATTCTGCAGAGAGGTAGATCCAGTGGGGGCGTGGTCCAGCCTCAAACTCTTCAGCACCCTGAAGCTTTCTGGAAGACCCGATTTGCCTGGCCTTTAAGACCCTTTGTGATGCAGCCCTTGACCCCCTCCGCATCCTCCTGCTCCTGTCCACTCTGTGATTCTGGAAGGTTCCCAGTGCAGACTGCTTATTCTCCCCTCTAGACCTTCCCTGGTGCCCTTCCCCCAACCCGAACACATTTCCCCTGTCCCTTCTGTCTGCGAAGTGGCTCTTTCCAACTTCCCTGTGCGTTTTGTCTGTGTGTCCTTCCTGCTGCTTTCAGCTCTAATCCGATCTCCTGAGGGGAAAGAGATGGCAGGGGAGTCCCGTGTGTGATTCACTGGGACATGGACCCCACAACCCACACAGGCGCTGGCACAGAGACGCTCCGGAGCTGTCAGATGGAGGAGGAAGTGACATACTGGGGAAGGAATGAGGGACATTCCCTCTGGCCCTCACAGCACTGAGGCCCTAACCCTGAAGCTGGCGCCTGTGAGACTGGAGTTTCCTGGGCCCTTTCATCAAGAAGCAACCTGGCCGAAGGGCCCGTGCAGTTGGAGGGACAGTGAGCTGACACTCTGCCTGGGCTCCCATCCGAGCCAGCGCAGCAGAGAGGGCTGCTACACCGAACAGTCACTAGAGAACAGACAAGACTTTCTCCCCGGTTGCCTGGAGAGACCCCCAGCTCCCCACAGCTGTTGACTGTTGACAGTTGTTTTCTCAGCAAAGGGCCAGTGGCGGTTTCCAGCGCGGGCTGGCCCTCTTCCACACAGGGTGCTGGCCAGCCAGGCCTC
The DNA here is from genome assembly GCF_014885135.2 of Alexandromys fortis. Classification (NCBI taxonomy): domain Eukaryota; kingdom Metazoa; phylum Chordata; class Mammalia; order Rodentia; family Cricetidae; genus Alexandromys; species Alexandromys fortis. The sequence goes on from NW_026067891.1 coordinate 1,164,082, forward strand.
TGAGGCCAAGAACAAAGTCCCTTACGCGCCTGTTGCTGTGTTTGGCAGGGGAGCCAGGGCCGGTTTGTCTTTTTCTGGCTACTTCAAACCCACCAATGGAAAGGTTCCGTCTGCTGCCAAGGACAGCCAAGTCCTTGCCCTTTCGGTATGGCGGGAAACCTTGTTTTTCTTATCTCTAAAGCCTGCCCTACACACACCTACCCACGCGCTCACCCCGTGTTGTTTTGTGCCGTTTGCAGCGCTGGTTTGCATTTTGACTGTGAGCAAGTATTTCTTGAACCAGATATTTCTCCCTCAAGGTCTGCAATCTAAGGATTGATGATCCAAGGGTCCAGGAAACCTCTGAAGTTGAATGTCAGGTTCTGTGCATGGGGCGCGGGTATGTTTCTGGGGAGAGAAGGTCATACGCTCTTCATTGCTCTCAGCCTGTGACTCTGCCATACCCTTACCCAAGTGTTTCAGCCTGCAGAGGGCCAAGTGGGAGCAGAGCCCTGAGCCTGTCCTCACAGCCTAACTTCTCCTCCCCAATGGAAACAGAAGGTAGTGAAAACGGACTGCTGGGGTCTTTCCAGCTAAAGCCCCAGCATGAAGGTCTGTGTCCAGCACAGCTCAGGAGCTCAGCAGGGATTCCCAGCCAAGAGCACGCTCTTGTTAAAGGTGGTGCCCTGCTTCTGGTTGGAACCAGAATGCTGTCACTACCAACACTGAGAAAAATGCTCACCATGCCTGTGGCAGTGGGCACTGTTTCCTCATCATAGATCAAAGACTCGGTGGCATGAGGATTGGGATGATTGACACAGCACACCTGTGCCTGACACAGGACAGCTGCTTAAGAAAAGGCCTCTGTCTGTGGACAAGAGAGGAGGTAAGAGTCTGGGGTAGCATTTCCTGGACAAAGCCATGGGCCCCTCTGGGAGAAACTCTGTCCCTCATCCACTAATTTTAAAAAGGACCAAGTTTTTCACAGCTACCCACTGAGCCCGTGCCATCCTCGAGACAACCTTAGAAGGTAGACATAACGGCCACTAGCCTTGTAGGTCGGCTTGAAGCTCAGAGATGTCAATCACGGAGCTTAAGGTCACACAGCAGACACAGCCTGGTTTGAGCTGGGTCTGTATGGCTGCAAGCCCGTGCTCTCTGGAGTTACTTCCACATCCACACCTAGTTGGAGGTGAGGCTTGACCGCTGGTCACACTTTGATGGAGGGCGTGACTGTTTAGGACCTTCCTACCACGTACCAGAACGTTAGAAGCCATATGTGTGTGTTCTCATCAGCCCTGCCAGCCACCTCAAGGTAGAGATCCAAGGTCACCGCCATCTGCAGGTGACAGAGCCACATCTGTCAGAAGCAAAGGGGTTTGCTCAAGGGCCCTCAGGCAGATTAGCGACAAGGCACAGGCTGAACCCAGAGCCACCGCAGAAACCGCCCAAGGAGCGGTCATAGGCTTGCCCAGGCCTGGGTAGTGGAGATGCCCAGTCTGCCCACCCTAGCCTTGAAGATGCATGATTTTGTGTCAGGTGTTGTTCCTCTGACCCACACCCTAGGCAGGGCCAGAGCTACTGGCTATGAGGTTCAGGCAGAGACTGTCCCTGGTGTCAGCTACATGGATGACTTCAGAGGTCCGTTCTGTTCCACCTCCCAGGAATCTCCCTGACTGGGTCTCACAGTTCCTAGACGGGCCTCACTAACCAGGGACCTTGGCTGTGTGGGGGAGGAAGGGACATGGGTTTGTCCCTGGTGTCCCTGGATTTGGGAGCCTCATCCTTGCCAAGTGCTCTTGTCTGAATCTGGTCCTGGTGGCAGCAGCTGAGACCTGTGCAGTTTGCAGCTGCAGCTCAGCAGCTGTGACAGGACGGTTCACGGGGAAGTGCCAGGAACCCGGGGCAGGATGGGCTGCATGCCAGCAGACCCTTAGTAAAGGTGTTGAGTGACCCTGGCCGCTGTAAAGAAGGAGTCTGCTATCTGGGGCTCGAACCTGAGCACTGAGGTGTGCCCTGTGGGTGATGGCCACCCGGAGCCTGCTTATCTACTGGAAGTGGGGACAGTAAGGTGCGGATTCATCTTAAAAGCCAGCTGCCGTCGTGCTGAGACACCTCCATTGTGGGGCGTGTGGAGTGGGGGACTGCGGCTTGCCAGGGGACCAGCACAGAGACGAACAGTGCAGTGGGTCTGGGACTGGCAGGATTCATCTTTCCTCCTATTTTCTGCTGTTGATTGCCCCTGCTGAAGTGACTGAGTTCATTTTCCTGCTGACATGCTTAGAGCCTTGACTCTCGCGCTAGCTCCAGTCCTGGTGTCCCCAGGCCCAGCAAGGCAGGTGCGGGAGGCCCATCAGGACACCGGTTGGCCTTTCTTGTGTCTCCACATTGTGTCAAGAACACATCCATCCTACCCACAACCACGCTGGTTGTCTTTGCCTCTCATCGAGTCTCTGGCCTGGGGATCGGAGGGGATGGAGTGCTTATCCCCCATTCCCTGAAGGAAGTTGAGTTGTGTAATCAAAATTAAACAAATATGTCCACCAGGGCCTAGAGTGTTCTCCGCAAGCACGGTGGTGTCGTCTGCGGGGAACTTACCCTAAAGTTGTAGAGGCTGGATCTCCCCATCTGTCTGCTACCCCTGCCTGCACATATCATCCGACTGGGCTCTGAAAACACCTGCGGAGGCTCCAAGGATGTTTGACAAGGACACAGGATGAAGAGATAGGACTGGTGCCTAGAGGGGAGCAGGAGAGAAGTCACCCAAGGTCACAGTACATTTGGATGCTCTGGAGGCTTTGATCTGTGGTCCTGTTAATGCTTCCTGGAGAACGCGGCAGATGCAGGGGACCTTGGTCTTTAGGAAGCCGTAACCCGTGTTCATTGACCTGCACAAGGCTGCGCGTGCGAGTGCTCAAACTGGGGATCCCGCTTGCTTGGATTTCATCCTCTAAACTCTATAGGTCTCTGATTGATTGTTAGCACATCGGTTCCAAAGATGGCTGCCTCCTCAAAGCCACCCCTTCTCTGCAGGCAGTATTGGCTGGCGAAAGGGCTGGTCTGTTGGAAACCTCTGCATAGCCCCTTCTCAGCTTGGGTTATGTCATCTGGTCTGAGCCTCCTGCCTTGGCCTTTAGGACCGTCCAGCTGAGTCCCAGGACATGGACAGCACACATACCAACCCTTCACCCAGCAACTGCCCGGCCTTGGCACTCTGAGCCACCACTACTGCGGTCCTCTGCTTCCCCCTCAGCAACCAACTCCCTGCTCTGCCCACAGCACTTCCCTCTGACCTTTCATGACCCATCTCTGTGGACATGGCTGCCACCCACTGCCACCCTGGGTGCTGGGGCATGTGCTGGCCTTCATATGCTCCTTGCTGGAGTGAATTCAGCTGTGACAGTGGAGAGATGCCAGTCACTCTGTGGGGTCACAGAGAGTATGAGCGGGTGAAGACAAGTCTGAGTGAGCTGTGGACGGAACACTGCCTGGCACTCTCCCGGCGCTCTCCAGAGCCTCCTAGGAGCACTCCCTGCAGCCCTCCCGCCAGGACCTTGTTGCTTTATTGTGAGAATGGGAGGGAGGGTGGAGGACAGGCACTGCAGAGTAAGCGGCCCTGGGGTGTGTGCTGGATGCGGGTGACTGCCCAGTTTGTAAGTAAAAGCCTGTCCCAAGCAGAAAGGTCTGTCTTGGCTAACCACCAGAGTTGCACCCCAGCTTCTGGATTTGAGTGCAGTCACCCTAGTAACTGGATGTGATACGGGGAAGGAGGGACCACTGTGGGCAGGCAGAACAGCAGAGTCTGGCTGTAGGGTGTGTGGAAAAGGATGGGTTCTTGCTGCAGCCCAGACCTGGAAGGCGTGCCTGACCAACCTGAGGCAACAGTGGCCCTGACACTCCTGTGGCTGCACTGGGATCACCTGGTAGAGTCCACAGAAGGGAGTTATACCCTGACCCTGACCGATCTGAGTTTAGGGCTTGTAGTCTCTCTGTTGGCCCATGTCCCTATCTGCATATGGGCCCCTGGAGAAGCTACTGCCTGGAGGAAGGCGACGTCTAGGCTGGCAGGCAGCAGCTAGCCTTTATCGAGGACCTGATTTGACCAGGACTTTGATGGGCTGGTGTGATTGAAGCCCTGCCCCCCGAGTCCATTCCTGCTACAACCCTACCCTTCCCCTTCTCTCTGCTGCCCTTCAGACACACTCCATAGAACCGAGACACCTCTAAAAAGCAGGTTCTGTTTGTTGAGTATTGCTTTAATGTTGAAAGCAAACATACCAAGTGTTTTTATTTCTGTGTGGAAAATTTCTTAGGCCCTTTGTATCTCCTCTGTTTTAAGACATACTGACCCCTTCTCTCCTTCTGCTGGCCCCTCTCCCATCTGAGCATGGTATTCCCACGGGCCTGTCCAAACTGTGGCTCTCCCCGCTGCCCATCCTGCCCTGGTGTCCAGGGTGGTCTTCCTCTCTAGGCTCCAAGCTTGCATTAATGAAGCTCCCTCATAGTTGTTGTTGTTGTTGTTTTTTCCTTTTAAGGCAAGGATCTATAAGCCCCCACTCCCCCAGCTCTGGGCTCACCCAGAACCCAGTCCCCAGCTTGCCCTCACTGGCTCCTTGTTGCTCAATCTCATCAGTACTTCTCCTTCCCAGGGGTCTTTGCGCTGTGATCCCTGCCTGTAACTCTCCTCCCTAAACTCCTCGTTCCTTCCTTCAGTTCCTTTGGTGTTTTCTGTTCCAGTCACTCATCAGAGAGACTCTCCATGCAAATCCCAGGGCAGGCTCTCAACACATTGCTTTCTGCAACATACCCCCACCAGCGTGCCCCCATCAGCGCACTCCACCAGTGCGCCCCCACCCGCGGAGAACACTCCCTTTGTCGTTGGGCTAATCAGAAGGGGACCGTTGTCTGTCTTGGGACAGTTGTATACTTATTGCCTAGCATGTTGTCTGCCGCATAGTAGACCTTAACATTAGCTAAGCAATTAGTTGTCGGCAGCCCTTGAAGTTTATTTCCTAACGAGGTCTCTGTTTTGGTCCTTGTCTGGCATCTTCGGCGGCTGGGTGCCTTCTGTCTGAAGAGGACTGCTTTCCTTCTCTGCCTCTAGAGGGGCCATGATGGCTTTTCCCCCTTGCTCTGCCTCCCATCAGCCTCAGGGTTAACCAAACCCTCCACCTACCTCCATCCCCGAGAGGACCACAGCACAGTGCACTCTGGGTTGAGCGTGGGAGGAGTGTCCCCACGGTGGCCTGTCATTCTTCTCAGAATGTACTGTGGTGGCCTGCTTTGAAAATGGCCTCTGCAGCTGTGGTAAGTGCAGGATTCCTCCCTGCAGTGAGCACCCACCTGCAGCCTCCCTCGGAGTGGAAAGAGGAGGGAGGCAGAGACATTCCCACTCCATTCTGGGCCGCCTGGGTTGTGACCAGTGCCTGGGTTCTCTGAAAAGGCCCTCAGAGCCAATCCCCTTAGACATGAACCCCCAGAAGGTACATTCTAGAAAAGCTAACAGCCTGACCATCAGAGAAGGGGGAAGGCCAGAGTCCTGGTTGGGACCGCTTTGGAGCCTCAGAGAGATGGGGAGGTTACCAGTGGTCCATCACAGACTCTAAGTGTCCCGCCATATATAGGCATTTGGTCCACAGGGCCTTCCAGCAATGATGGGAGTTTCTGCACCCATTTGGAGACAAGATCAGGTGGGGAGCCTGGGACAGCAGGCTGCTTTAGTGATCCCAGAACAATGTGTGCGCCCCAGATCCCAACCTCACTGTGAACACAAATTTTGAGGCAAGCAGCCAGACATCTCCACCTCAAGAATCCAGGCACTCTGCAGCTCAGATGTAGTCCTGGGGGAAAGCTTCTTGATTTGGGGAGCTGTGGGTTGCTGGGGATGAAGAGGTCACCTGACCTCAGACCAGGAGGTGATAAGCTGGGTGTGGTCCTCAGTTCACACCCAGCATTAAACCTTGGGTTGCTCATCTGCGAAGTGTCTGCAGTGACTTGCCAAGGTTAGGGACAGGGGTAGAGGAGCTCCTTAGGTCTAGGCCGGAACCTTCTAGAATGTATCCATGTCCAGTCTAATGTGGAAATTATGGAAATGGTTAATAACATCCCTGGCCACAGGAGTTCCAAGCGCTGACTTGCTTTCTCTCTGTCCATAGACTCCAGCCCTCCTGCCCGCCTCCTGGCCACCCGCCCTTGCTACGGCCCAGGCCCCGAGAGGCGTGCTGTCCTGGGTGAGGCACCACGCTTCCACGCGCAGGCCAAGGGCAAGAACGTGCGGCTGGACGGCCACTCGCGCAGGGCTACACGGCGCAACAGCTTCTGCAACGGCGTCACCTTCACGCAGCGTCCCATCCGCCTGTATGAGCAGGTACGGCTGCGCCTGGTGGCCGTGCGTCCTGGCTGGAGCGGTGCCCTGCGCTTCGGCTTTACTGCGCACGATCCGTCTCTCATGAGCGCGCAGGACATCCCCAAGTACGCCTGCCCGGATTTGGTCACAAGGCCTGGATACTGGGCCAAGGCGCTGCCTGAGAACCTGGCGCTTCGGGACACGGTGTTGGCATACTGGGCCGATCGCCATGGCCGCGTCTTCTACAGCGTTAACGATGGTGAGCCGGTGCTGTTCCACTGTGGCGTGGCCGTGGGGGGCCCACTCTGGGCACTTATCGACGTCTACGGCATCACCGACGAGGTGCAGCTGCTGGGTAGGTCGGTTGGCACAGCCTGTGCGTTCACAGTCCCGGGGGCTCGGCTCACCTGAGGGCTCCCAGCTGCCCAGTGTGTCCTCATGTGTCTCGATTCTCACAACAGCAATGACGATCAATTTCCATGGGAGGAAACTGAGGCACAGAGAGTTACTTTGTCACAGAACTGGGAGGGAACCCACGTGGGCAGGCCCCAGCGCCCATTGGCTATGCATCTGGTCAGTCTTAGACCGCTACTCCCTCATCCACTCACCCCTCTTCCATCCCTTTGGTCATTTGTTCATGTGCCACCTCCCGATGGCCAGCATGCATTTCTTCTGCTGGTTCTTATTCATCCAGCAGATGAACCTATGCCAGTGGGCAGTCAGGTGCAGACTCCAGAGCCAGGCTAACTACGGAGTGGGTTAGGGAGGCCCTCACAGCGCTGAAATTCTGACTGTGGGTGCTCCCAATGTAAAAATTTTCTCCTATCATCTTGAGGCATTGTATGTGGTCTCATATGTGTATGTGTGTATATATGTATGTGTGTATATGTGTATGTGTGTATATGTGTATGTGTGTATATGTGTATGTGTGTATATGTGTATGTGTGTATATGTGTATGTGTGTATATGTGTATGTGTGTATATGTGTATGTGTGTATATGTGTATGTGTGTATATGTGTATGTGTGTATGTGTGTAAATGTGTATACATATATATGGCCTACCCCATCACTGAGCATGGAGGAAAGACCAATGTGCGCGCGCGCGTGCGCGCGCACACACACACACACACACACACACACCACCTGAGCATTCAGGACTTCCCAAATATTCCTATCTCAACCTGGTCATATGGCTGCAGGGACTGCCTAAGAACATATGTGTGTGTTACTTTTTTTAAAAAATGATGTTTAAAAAAAAATAAAGTAGAATTTGGCCAGGAGTAGGGTGGTGCGTGCCTTTAATTCCAGCATTTGGGAGGCAGAAGCAGGTGGGTCTTCTGAGTGAGTTCCATGCCAGCCCGACTATATATAAGACCCTGTCTCAAAAAGAAAAATGATGTAGAATTAACGCCAACAGGAAAGTGTCCACTCTAAAAGGCCTAGTTGGGTGGCCTTGAGTTGGTGCCGTGACCTCTGTTTCCATCTTAGCTACTCGTATGAAAGGACACCAGACCCCTGAGGTCATTGTCTGTTCTCTCCTCCCACAATGACTGGTGGTCACTTGTCTTCTTCTGAGGTTGCGGCCCGCATTTGAAACAACCCAGCCTAGTACGCTGGGGGAGTAGGTTTCTCAGGGAAGCTGGACAGAGCCCTGTGTGTAATTTACCTGGAAGGAAATATGCAGGGGTAAAGTGAGTGGGTGAACGGGTAGACAGATTTACCCACCTGTCTGTAGCCGGGAGCTTCCACCTCCTGAGGGTCTTCTTCACTTTAGTCTTTCTGCGTAGCCTGTTTCTTAACGCCCTGTGAATGGGCTGATCCACACCAGAGATTGCTGCTGATTGCTTCTCTTTTGGCTTTTGAGACAGGGTTTCTCTGTGTAGCTTTGGAGCCTGTCCTAGAACTCACTGTGTATATCAGTCTGTCCTCAAACTCATGGAGATCCACCTGTCTCTGCATCCCAAGTGCTGGGATTAAAGGCAAGCACCACCACTGGCCAGCAATTGTTCCCCCCCCCCCATGGGAAGATAGTTTATTTTCCCATAATAAATGTTTGGGTTGTTTCTGCCCCCACCCCACTGGGCATGGGAGGCAGATTCAGTGTCCAGGAGCTAACTCTCCTCTCTCCCCAGAAATAATGAAGTCGAAAAAGTTCTGTGTGGTTAAAGCAGACGGGGAAATGAGAGCCAAGGAGACTTGTGCCTAGTCCCGGGTCTCACGTGCCATCTGTGTGGAATCGACACAGAGACAGACCCTCTCTGGGCCTCAATTCTTTTCTACTGTAAAGCGGGTGCATGATGGCACCCACCTCATGGGCTTATCGGCAGGGTTATAGGACATGGTGTCGGGCCTGAGACACTGAGGGCACTTGACCAGCAGCTGGCAGACAAGGACCTCTGCTGGCTTGCATGTGGGCAGGGCCTGTGTCCCAGGTCTGGGCAGATCAAACTGGAAAGCTCCACTCTGGGGCCTCACTTGGGTATTCTGACCACACCCCTGCCTGCCCTTACCCCTTAAAGGTTTTCCGTGATGGCGCCTGAAATCGCAGCTTGCCTAAACCTCACCAGTCTCCCACCACTTTGTCCCTGTAGAGCTAGGAAGCAAATACGCCTGGTTTCCCAGCCCACGTCTGTGTGAGCAGACAGGAAACCACAGCCGCACATGAGCAGTGCAAATGGGCTAGGAATTTTTGAAAGTACAGATTGGAGGCTGTCCTCAATGACTCGGTGAGGCTGAAAACACCCGGGGGACACACGGATCCCTCCTTTCATTTTTTCACTCAATAAACTTGCGTGGAAACCCCTCCACCACCACAGTGTTCTGTGACCCTTGGTGGGGGGAAGAGGCCACCATGAGGTAACAGGGCAAACCTGAGCCTCAGTTTCCTTATTTGCAAGTCATCCCTGAGCTGCACCAATTGACATGACATGCGTGGCACAGAACGATGTTCACACACACACATGTAATATGGGCAGTGAGAGCAAGAGGAACTCCGTCTCTGGGTTAAGGGGCCGCGGGTAAACTTCCCTTCCTCCTGGTATCTCCTTAAGAGTCACTTAAAGTATGTGCATGTGCTCCGTTGTGTTGCGTGTTTCGTATGTATGAGTATGTATGCATCAGGTGTGTGCATGTGGCGGAGGCCAGAAGTGGGTGTCAGAGCACCAGGGACTGGGGCTACAGGCAGTTGTGGGTCACCGTGTGGGTGCTAGGAACTGAACCTGGTCCTCTGAAAGAGCAGTAAGTGCTCTTAACCCCTGAGCCATCTGTCCAGCCCCAGCCACATTTACAATTAGAGCAATAAAACCATTCCTGGGGCTATGTGATGGGACCTTCTGGCTCTGTCAGTATTTCTTTCCTTCCCGAGGGAAAAGCAAGTTGATACTGAGTACATCTGAGACAGTGGAATGGAGCTTTTAGAGATCCACCATTTCTGGGGGTCACAGACTGTCCAGCTGAGGCCTCAGGGTGGCCAGTGGGTTCCTAGCAATGTGTAATGGTTTTTTTTTTTTCTCCTCCAAAGTTAAGTTTTTCAGGTCTTTTGCAGGGCTAATGAAAATAAGAAGAGGAGCCTGGCATGGTGGCACACGCCTTTAGCTCCCGCACTCAGGAGGTAGAGGCAGGTAGATCTCTGTGACTTTGAGGCCAGCCTGATGCCCATGGGAAGTTCCAGGCCAGCCACAGCTACATAGTAAAATTCTGTCTTAAAAAATATCACAAGAAAGAAAGAAAGAAAGAAAGAAAGAAAGAAAGAAAGAAAGAAAGAAAGAAAGAAAGGAATGAATGAATGAATTGTGGTTGTAGCCCAGTGACAGGTGCTCCCCAGCACGTGAGGTTTTGGGTGTGACTCCCCAGCAGGGGAGGTTTGTTAGGTGTGACTCCCCAGCATGTGAAGTCTTAGATGTGACTCCCCAACATGTGATGTTTTAGGTACATTCCCCAGCATGGGAGGTTTTAGGTGTGACTCCCCAGCATGGGAGGTTTTAGGTGTGACTCCCCAGCATGGGAGGTTTTAGGTGTGACTCTCCAGCATGGGAGGTTTTAGGTGTGACTCTCCAGCATGGGAGGTTTTAGGTGTGACTCCCCAGCATGTGAAGTCTTAGGTGTGAGTCCCCAACATGTGAGGTTTTAGGTGTGACTCCCCAGCATGGGAGATTTTTTAGGTGTAACTCCCCAGCATGGGAGGTTTTATATGTGACTCCCAAGCATGGGAGGTTTTAGGTGTGACTCCCCAGCACTGAATAAAAGGTTTTCAATTACAGCAAATAAACGGATGTTAGGCCATTATGACTTGATATTAAGAATGGGCAGTGGGTCAGAAATGATGTAATGTACAATCCTGAGAAATCCCTGGGAAAACTTGGCTTGGGGAGATACCCCAGGACCCACTAGTGGGTACCTCACAACAGCCAGTGTCTGTTTGCCCTGTGCACCCTAGACTTCTGAGGAGACAATAGAATTGCCTTAAAATTCTCAGCTATAAAATCCCAGAACAGAAACAACAACAACAACAACAAAAACCAACAGTACCCTTCATCTCCCCTCACGTCTCATACCATACGGAATAAACCTGCGAAACAAAACCCAAAGATGACGTCAGGGTAGGGCTGTCAAATGGGGCAATAAATACAGTATGTCTAGTTAAATTTGAATTTAAGATAAACAAGAAAAAATTTAGTACTGGTTGCCTGTGCCAGTATTTGAAACATGCTCATAACCCTGCCCCCTCCAAAAAATTGTTTATTTAAAACTTAAATGAACCCAAGCTTTATTTCAGCCAGCTCCACAGGCCTGGGAAACACAGTCCTCATCTTTGGGTTCTGTGCCTTCAGTATTCCAGAACTTGAGCCAAGTCAGAAGGGGCCTATAGGCTGCACACAGCTTTTGGCCTGGTGGAAGTGTGTGCCCTTCCCTGTGTCTTCCTGCAGTGGGTCTGACTACCACATTGGTGTGGCCAGGCCCATGGTGCGGTTCCCTGCTTAGGGAAGAATCCAGGTTCTGAGAAGGAAAGTGCCCAGCCCTGGAGTTCCCAGCCTACAAGGCTGGATTTTGTGTTTTGGGCTCTGTAGCTCTCAGCCCTGGCTGTACACTGAGTCCCCTGGGAGACCTGGAAAGTCTCTGCTCAGGCTGCACCTAAGCCAATGACAGCGCGTCTGGCTCCCAGCACCAGGCTGACCCAAGGCTCTCAGGTGGCACAGCCTGCAGCCAGGACTGTAATTCTGAGGAAGCCCTTCCCTCCCCCTCCCTCCTAGACATCCTCACTCTGAGGTGGAATTCCTTTAGATCTCATGTCCCCCGTTTATATTTGTGGTCATGTCATGTACTGGGCCTGCCTCATCAATCAGTACACCCCGGGACAGCATGCAGATGAGGAAAACGACGCTCACATCTGCTAAGGTACACTGACATTCCAGCTGTCCTCTTCCCCCAGAACGTTGTAGGGGGTCCCAAGGATGAAGCACAAAGGGTCTGGCTCCGAGTGGATCCCATCTTCCCTCTGCCCCGTGACTCGTCAGTTTAAACAAACATCATGCCAAGGCCATAGCATCACGGGCTAGACAGTCTGAAATATTTGGTTGCTTCAATATCATTTAAGTGGAAAAAAAAGGACACAGCGCCTTGCAGCTAACTGGGAAAGGCCAGTGCCTGAGGTGGCTCTTCACTTCTTGCTCTGATGTCATTCTGTAAGCTTCTTCCTCAGTCTGGCTGTCCTGTGGGGCAAACGAAGGGCCGCCCACTTGCTATGACAGTCCCGTGTCCTACCAACTGCTTATCTAGGTCTCAAGACATAATGGCCTCATCGACTCATTAGGGTTCAAACCCCATCTCTTGACTTGTGGCCAGAGGCAGGAGGTGGGGTAGTAGTGACTGGCCAGATTGAAGAACCCCGGACTCCTCGGGTTATAGCTGTGAGGGTGGGTTGTTCTTTCTGAGGGAATATCTGGGTGTGGATACAGAAGCCCCAGCAGGAGTCCTGCCTGGGCCTTGCATGGCACCATGTACCTGACTGGAAAGGCTGCATGCCCTCTGCTGAGACAGAAGGCTCTAGATTATATGCTAGCTGCGCTCATTTTCTTAAATTATATATCACAGCACACAAAACACATGTAAAACCAGTATATATGGGGCTCTCAAGCAGCTAAGAGCACCTGCTGCTCTTCCAGAGGACGCAGTTCTATTCCCAGTACCCACAGGGTAGCCCGCAAACATCTGTAACTCCAGTTTCAGGGGATCCAGTGCCCTCTTCTGGCTTTCGTGGGCAGCAGCTGTGCAAGCGGCACGCATACACATATACAGGCAAACATAAAAATAAGAAAAATGTTTTAAAGTACATACAAACATATTTTAAATATATATTCAGCTCTTAGAATCACCCAAAGTACAAGGTGTGTGTGTGTGTGTGTGTGCGTGTGTGTAACAACATGAAGATAGGTATGTGTATGTACGTATCAACAGCTATAGGCTCGAACAAGCGTTCAGAAAGCAAGACCATTTCTCCTTACCTGCTGGTCTGAAGACATGGGCAGGCCTTGAAAGCCATCTCTAAACCGTTGGCTTCCATGTTAGTCACTCTTCCGTCTGCTGTAACAGAATCCCTGAAGCTTTGCTGAGAAGTCTGTTTGGCATGCTGTGCAGGTTGAAAGAGCCTATAGGGCTGCCTTCCTGATCTGGCCTCTGGCAGCCCCCCCCCCCCCCCGCCCCGGGAGCTGCCATCAGGGTGGCGGACAAAAGCAGAAGAGATCACCTAGTGAGACAGAAGCTGGAGGGAATCGGGGCTCAGGTTTGTTCCCTTACAACAATCCGTCCTCACAGGGCAGAGTTGCTCCTCAGCCCAGCTCGCACCCTCGGGGACCAGCACATCCAGTAGCGTGCACTGAGCCCTGTCACTCAGAACTAACGTTCCCTCTTAATCATCAAGGCCCTAGCTCCCATCACAGAAAACCCAGAGGACTTAGCAAACTAGAGTTCCCGGAAGCACACCTCACCCTGCCCGCTGTCCACCTGCCGCTTTGTGACACCTCAGCCTTGCACTGAACCTGCTAGAAGGAGCTCTTGACTCTCCCCACCTGGTGCTCTTCCAATCCCCTCTGTCAGCAGAGGCACCTCCCACTGCAGACGCTGGCATCCACAGTTCCTCTTCCCTCCCAACTATTGCGTGCTCTGTCGTTTCTGCTCCCAGAGTTATCGTATTGAAGAGTCCCGAATCTAGACAAGACAGCTTGGATTCTGTGCCAAGTCGTGCCCCCTACACTGTATGTCTCAGCTCCCACCTTTGCCAGAAGGCAGTAGCAATAGTTCATACCTATCAATCACAGTGTTTAAATGAGATACATGCGTTCAGGTTAACCTGCCACACGGTAGGACCCCAATATAGGATTTCGGCTCTTTAGGCTGCTGTTACGTTCTGGCTGGGGAAACAGTAATGCCCAGACGTACAAATGTATGAAAACCTTGGAGAGAGAGAGAAAAAAAGGACAAAGGAAGGAGGCAAAAAGTTGGGCTTGGTGCATGAACCCCAGGACTTGGGAAACTAAGAACAGCCTGGTCAGGGAGTGAAAAAAGAGAAAGCAAGATAGAGAAAGAAGAGAGGCCCTTTTTTGTTTGGTTTTTCAAGACAGGGTTTCTATGTGTAACAGCCCTAGTTGTCCTGGAACTAGCTCTGTAGATCAGGCTGGCCTCGAATTCACAGAGATCCGCCTACCTCTGCCTCTCTAGTGCTGGAGGCAAGTGCTACCACCACCCGGCCAAGAAGGCCCTTTTTAAAGCAATAGCAAAGACAGAGGCTCAGGTAGCATGCAATCCAGTCTGACCACCTGCAGAACTAAGGTCAGGGTCAGGGGATCTGGGGGCCAGAGGCTGAGGTCACGGGAGTATCTGGGATGAGATCCGAGGGAGCTGAGGTCATTAGGTCTAGGAGTTCAGGAGCGGTGCCTGAAGGCTGGGATGACATCAGGAAGAGCTGGGGTCTGCAGTCTCATGGCTGAGATTGGGGTGGGGGGTGCTATCTAAGATCATGTTCTGAGGTTTGGGAGAAGGGTGGAGTCAGAAGTCAAGGGTCCAGGGTCTGAGGCCTGAAGTTGGGGTCTGGTGCTTCGGGGATACGTGTCTGAGATCTGGGGGTAATGGGATCCAGGGTCTGAGGTCTGGGGTCCAGGGTGCCCGCGGGCCTCCTGACGCTACTCCTCTGTCCCACAGAAAGCACCTTCGCGGACACACTGACACCCCTGCGCCTGGGCCAGGCCCGCCTCAGCGCCTGCCCTCCTCCTGGCAGCCACGACACCGCCAACTTCGACAACAATGAGCTGGAGAATAACCAGGTGGTGGCCAAGCTGGGTCACCTGGCTCTCGGCCGTCAGGACGCCGCCGTTCCGTGCGTGTCCCGCGATCGCGCGCGGCCCGCGTCGTCTCCCGCGCTGTTGGACGCGGAGCTGCGCTTCCATGCCACGCGCGGCCCCGACGTGAGCTTGTCCGCCGATCGCAGGCTGGCCTGCGCGTCCCGGCCCGACGGCGGCCGCACGCTGGTGTTCTCCGAGCGGCCACTGCGGCCGGGGGAGAGCCTGTGCGTGGAGGTGGGCCGGCCGGGACTGGCGGCACCCGCGGCTGTGGCCTTCGGCATCACGTCGTGCGATCCCGGCGCGCTGCGGCCATCCGAGCTGCCCGCCGACCCTGCCGCGCTGCTGGACCGCAAGGAATACTGGGTGGTGGCGCGCGCCGGGCCGGTCCCCAGCGGCGGCGACGCACTCAGCTTCACCCTGCGGCCGGGCGGCGATGTACTGCTCGCAGTGAACGGGCGCCCGCGGGGACGCCTGCTGTGCGTGGACACCTCGCAGGCGCTCTGGGCCTTCTTCGCGGTGCGCGGCGGAGCGGCGGGCCAGCTGCGCCTTCTGGGTGAGTGACCCCGGGTCCCCAACAAGAGCTCCCCCCCCCCCCCAGCACCGGGCTGCTGTCGGGGCTTGGCTGGCCGGCCGATGAGTGTAGTTTTTATTTCCCTTATGATTAATTTTATTAGGATTTTTAAAAGAAAATGAATAATGGCTATTAATTGTGAGAGAGAGGAGGGGAAGTCACTAGCATATGCAAGAGAAGCAGCACCCCAACACGTCCAGAAAGCAAAGGGAAAGCAGAGCGGTTCTGTTTTGAGATGATTCTTGCCTGTGCTGCCTGGTCAGCAAAGGGACAAGACACCCACCGTTTGTGAGACGCCGACAGGGACAGCTGCACAGTGTGACATTTGCTGCAGCAGAGGGGGTAGCGAAGGGTCCAGAGAGCACAGTGCCATCCTCACAGCCTGGCCCAGAGCAGATACAGCTGCCTTGCCACCACGTTGCCCTGGATGCTCCCAGCGACCTATGAATCCCCATCTACACACAGGACAACAGGAAGGCAGAACTCAGCATCCAAGGGTCACACAGCCCTGGAGTGCTGGGCAGATATCATTCTCCTGGGTTCTCAGTATCCTGGGTGGGAGAGAGTGCTGTGTCCGAGGTGAGGTTATCATAGGGATGAAATGATGGACAGCTCTTCAGGCCCCTAGCTGGTGCCTGAAACAGAACTGTCATAGGTAGCTACAACCGGGGTGTCTGAAGGAGGGCAGAAGAGGAGCAGGGTGCCTGTGGCTGTTGGCCAGAATTATTTTGCTTTTATTTTTGTTCTTTATTTTATTTTACTGATATTTATTGAGCTCTACATTTTTCTCTGCTCCCCTCCCTGCCTATTCAATACTCCCCCAAGGTCCCCCATGCTCCCAATTTATTCAGAAGATCTTGTATTTTTCTACTTTCTACTTCCCATGTAGATTAATTAGATCTACGTAAGTCTCTCTTAGTGTCCACATTGTTGTCTAAGTTCTCTGGGATTGTGGTTTGTAGGCTGGCTTTCTTTGTTTTATGTTTAAAAACTACCTATGAGTGAGTACATGTGATAATTGTCTTTCTGTGTCTGGGTTACCTCACTCAAAATAATGTTTTCTAGCTTCATCCATTTTCCTGAAAAATTCAAGCTGTCGTTATTTTTTTCTGCTGTGTAGTACTCCATTGTGTAAATGTACCACACTTTTCTTATCTGCTCTTCGATCGAGGGGCATTTAGGTTGTTTCCAGGTTCTTGCTATGACAAACAAAACTGCTATGAACATAGCTGAGCATATGTCCTTGTGGCATGATTGAGCATCCTTTGGATATATACCCAAAAGTGGTATTGCTGGGTCTTGAGGAAGGTGTTTCCTAATTTTCTGAGAAATCACCACACTGACATCCAAAGGTGCTGTTCCAGCTTGCATTCCCACCAGCAATTCAGGAGTGTTCCCTTTACCCCACAACCTCTCCAGCATAAGTTGTCACCAGTGTTTTTGATCTTGGCTATTCTTACAGGTGTAAGATGGAATCTCAGAGTTGTTTTGATTTGAATTCCTCTGATGACTAAGGATGTTGAGCATTTCCTTAAGTGTCTTTCAACCATTTTAGATTCCTCTGTTGAGAGTTCTCTGTTTAGGTCTGTACTTCATTTTTTTTAATTGGATTATGTGATCTTTTGGTGTCCAAATTCTTGAGTTCTTTGTATATTTTGGAGATCAGACCTGTGTCTGATGTGGGGTTAGTGAAGATCTTTTTCCATTCTGTAGGCTGTCGTTTTGTCTTGTTAACCGTGTCCTTTGCATTACAGAAGCTTTTCAGTTTCAGGAGGTCCCATTTATTAATTGTTTCTCTCAGTGTCTGTGCTGCTGGGGTTATATTTAAGAAGTGGTTCCCTGTGCCAATGAGTTCAAGTGTACTTCCCACTTTCTCTTCTATAAAATTCAGTGTGGTTGGCTTTATGTTGAGATCTTTGATCCATTTGGACTTGAATTTTGTGCATGTTGATAGATATGGGTCTATTTTCATTTTTCTACATGTTGATATCCAGTTATGCCAGCACCACTTGTTAAATATGCTTTCTTTTTTCCATTTGATTTTTTTTTTTTTGCTTCTTTATCAAAGATCAGGTGTTCGAAGGTATGTGGATCGATATCCGGGTTTTCTATTCGGTTCCATTGGTCCTCCTGTCTGTTCTTATGCCAATACCAGGCTGTTTTCAGTACTGTAGCTCTGTAGTAGATTTTAAAGTAAGGGATTGTGATACCTCCAAAAGTTCTTTTATTGCACAGGATTGTTTTGGCTATCCTGGGTTTTTTGCTTTTCCTAATGAATTTGAGTACCGTTCTTTTGAGGTCTTTGAAGAATTTTGCTGGGATTTTGATAGGTATTATTTTTGTTCTTGTTGAATAACCTAATATTTCAGCCTGAGACAAGTTGCCCAAGTTCCTGCTATGTTAGCTGACTTTCCATCAAGCGGAGTAAAAGAGGTTCACTCTTCTTCCCAAGGAGGGCATATTTTCTGAATTAGCACTGAGCTTGGGCAGAGAGAATTAGTCACAGCCCAGGATCCTGTAGCTGTGACAAAAACCCACTCTTAAGTGACCCATGCAACAAAGGGTAGTGTAACTCGGAAGCGCAGGAGTCTGTTGGACGGATTCGGAAAAGCTAGGTCTAAACGATGCCTGCGCGCCATCAGGACAAGCCCTGTCCTGGCTCCTCTCTCAGTGGAACAAACCTTCCCTTTCCCAACAGTTCTAATGGCAGTGGCAGGGTGGCCTTGCTTGGCTTGTGTGCCCTTCTTGAGGGATTGGAGAATGGAAGGTTCTTTGGACTTGACCTGGTATCCTAAGGCTATTTCTGAATTAGGAGTAAAGTTAAAGCCGTACCCCCGTGAATGCCCCAAGGTAGGGATGGCGGCTGGGCAGGCAAAACACAGGCATCCACCATATTGATGGAACCCTGGACGGTCACTCAAATCTGCTTCCCAGACAGAAGGGCTGCAGAGAGGGCTGCTGAGGGATGAGGAGCAGGGACTGGCAGAGCCTGTGCCACCTGCACACCCCTAATGGAGTCTCTTCGGCTCCCAGGTACCCTGCAGTCCAGCCCTGAGACCACAACCCCATCGGGGTCCTTCAGCGGCTCCCAGGATGACAGTGATTCGGACATGACCTTCGGTGTCAACCAGTCTTCCTCGGCATCAGAGTCATCTCTGGGTAAGGAAATGTAAACCTCCCAGGGCACAGGGGTTCCTGATGGTGTGGGTTCTTTGGCTGTGCCAGTGGCCTTGGCCTCTGCTGGCTGAGCAGGTCTGCTGTGTTTTCCATTGCCTCTGCTCCTTCCTTCTGGTGTGCTCATAGGAGCATAAATATGGAGGTTCAGAGGCCCAAAGGCTGCTGAGGAAGCCAGTTTACCTTTGTGCTTTTGGGGACGGCAGTATCAAAACTGTGTAAAACTGAAGAGGTAGACGAAGATGGGACTCTCCACACTGTGCCCCGTTTCTACCGTGGGAACACCGTGTTCTTGGGGTTTCCCAGCAGAGCCCCTCTGAGAGCCATGTCACTAATGATGTCCTACCTTCCTTCTGGCAGTGACCGCCCCCAGCTCCCCGCTGAGCCCCCCAGTGTCCCCAGTCTTTTCTGCACCTGAACCAGCGGGCAGCAGGAACGGAGAGTGTACAGTGTGCTTCGACAGCGAGGTGGACACGGTCATCTATACGTGTGGACACATGTGCCTCTGCCACAGCTGCGGCCTGCGGCTCCGAAGGCAGGCACGGGCCTGCTGCCCCATCTGCCGGCGGCCCATCAAGGATGTCATCAAGATCTACAGGCCTTAGCGGTGCCACTGGCTCGGCCAAGGCAAGGTCACCTTTCGGAAGCCCCTGTCAGGTGGGCGACACCATGTCTACCAGGGAGCCCAAAGTCAGAAGCCATCTCTCATCTGCCATTCCGCAGTGATGAGCAAGGCAGGACAGGCGTGGTGATGAGGCCCTGGGGGCCAGAGCCCAGGCAGGCATTGCTTCTGGCTCAGACACACGCTGCCCCCAAAAGCCTGTCCCAAGATTCAGCTCAGGAACTGCCTGGCAGATCACCTGCCTCTTGGTGACCTTCCGCTGGGAAAGGGTGCCCTCTGTCTGTGCAATGCTTCTTCGGGTTTGGGTTGAGTGTGTGTGTCGGGGTGGGGTGGGGGAGACAGCACAGGGAATGAGTGTGAGCGAACGGGTGAGGGCGTGTGTGCGGGTGTTCTGTGCGGGGATCTGTCGTCTCCCGGAGGGTATTTAACACTAAGGGATGTGCAATCCGGGCCCAGATGTTAATGTGATGGTTGTCCACTTTCTGGGGGTGTGGGTTTCTGCAACGAGCTAGCTTTGAGCACATGAGGCCTGAACCTACCTACACAGAACTCCTTCGACGGTATAGAAAGAGGCACTCACATTTCCTAAGGGAAAGCAAAAATAACTTCACTGTTTACAGCTCCCAGAAACAGCTCTTGCCGAGGGGGAAGGTGGGCGGGGACAGACGAGCACAGGTGGCTTTCACTGCTTACTCAGACTAGGAGCTGCCTTCCCATGGCGGCTGAGGACAGGTGCCCCAAGCCCTAGCATCCTGGATTCCTTCATCCCCAGCCAGTAGAACAGTAAGCGCCTCGCCTCTCGGCCCCGTCCATACGTGTCCTGGAGTTTTATAATGCCCCTGCTGTTCTCTGGGGCGACTCCGTAACTCCGGTGGTAGAATTAAGGAGAGCTGTGGGCATGTCCCAGCCACCAGCTGGCAGAAGCCAGAACACCCAGACTCCCTATCTGGAGTGTGTCCTGATCCTCTCGTTTTCCTCTTGACTATTAAGGTGATAACTAATACACTTGTTAGATACTTGTGAAGAGCTGACTGAGATGCTCCCCATTCCTGGACCTCTTTGCTGACATTTCCCAGGACCCTGGTCCTGGCCCTGGTCCCCTCTCACTGGGCCAGACCTGTTCCTGTAGGCTCCCAGACCTTGCCATTGCTGATGTTCTAGCCAGGCGTGCCCCTCCCTTCAGAAGAGCCGCCGTTCCGGCATCCATCTGCCCGCTGGGAGCTGTACCTTTAGAAGGGTTCCTTGACTCCTCTGTTTCTTGGTTCCTACTTGGAAGCCTGGTGCCAGGCACTCGGGAGACCCACATGTTCTGAGAAAGCTTGAGGCAGCTTGTGAGGAGCAGCTTTTTCCTCACAGCTGACCATCTCTTGCCGTGAGGGAGGAAGGGGGAAAAGAAGCATTTAAGAAGTGAGGCTCATTGGACAGGCTTTGACAGGAGCCATGGACCACCTGACAGAGGCCCAAGCTGCAGTCAGTGTGACTGGGTGGCGGAGCTCCGGGCCTGCATTGCTTCTCTGTTTGGGAGGGTCTGGATCTGACTCAGTCACAGCTTCCCCATTCCTGTCCCCAGCAAGAACCTCTGGCTTTTCCCTTAGGGATTGCAGGGCGCATGTTCATCCTTTCTCATTGTCCTTTTGCAGTTTTTTTTTTTTTTTTTTTTTTGAGAAAGGGTTTCTCTGTATTCCTGGCTGTCCTGGAACTCTTTCTGTACATCAGGCTGGCCTCAAACTCATAGAAATCTGCCTGCCTCTGCCTACAGGGTGTTGGAACTAAGGGCGTGCACCATGCCTATCTGGATTCAGTTAAATGTTTTAAAGAGCTACAGGAACCCCTGTCTGCCTGGGTTAGAGTCAGAGAAACAGGCACATTGGGTACCCAGCTCAATTTATGCAGCCAAGTTTTTGGCTTCTCCATGTGCTGGGCATGGGCAGAGTCACCTCATCACCAGCGGTGGTGACTTGTTTTCCAGGCAGTCATGGCCCTGTCTGATCATAGTCTCTAACTGCCCAGTCTCGTGGCCTTGGAGAGTCACTTCCCCTTTGCCTCTTGCTCTCCCAGCTGGACCCTGGCGTTGCAGCAGGGGTCACCCATGGCCACTACCAGGAAATGAGCAGCTGAGGTCCTAGAGCCAGGGGTGGACCAGGTATGCTCCTGGTGACCCCTACCAGGACAGAAAGGCTCCACAGGCCTGTTTAGCCCGCTCTGCAGCCGCTAGAAATAGCTGCCGTGTTTCCCACAGAGCAAAGGGGGCTGCTTCTGTTCTAAAAGCTGGGCATTTGCCAGGGCTCTGAAAAAATGGAGCCAGGCCCTAGAGGCAGTGTGTGTGTCTCATCTCAACAAGGAGCAGGGGAGCAAGGAGTCCGTGTCTGTCCTTCTCACCTCTTCCATGCCTGCACACTGAGTTAGAGAGACACCTTTGGCAGGACCCTGCATACAGGTTTTGGTGCCATCCTGAGTCCCATCTGAGACCTGACTAATTAGAAGGCATGCCGTCTTACGGGGAACTGTGAAAACCACACCCACCATAGCCCCAGGATACTGGGATGCAGCTTCTAGGTCCAAGACCTTCAGCTTTAGGAAATGGGTACTCAGGATCTAGGAAACACAGTATTGTCCTCATTTGGTGGGGGAGATGTGAGATCCTGTGGAGGACCTTAAGGCTCACACAACAGGAAGTGGCATGGCCAGAATCCCAGCCCCCCCCCTCCCCGCATCTAGTCCTGGCCGGCCTGCCTCACTCCTCAGGAAGCTCAATACTGCCCAAGTCTTCTTTCTCTCAATTCACCTGGAAAGCCTGGCTTCCGCATCTGTGTAGAAGGTTCTGGGCCACAGTCCCTCTGCTGCCCATTCCCTAGAGGGGACAAGTGTCCTCTAAGGCCCGTGTATTTGCTGCCCTTCTGCACTGGAGTGTCACATGGGGCTGCTCTGGAGAGGGACCTTAGGCCACCCCTTTCTGGGATCTTGTGGCCACACCCCTCTCGGGTAGCACCCTGCCCCCATTTTCCAGGCTCACTGCCCATTTTATGCCCTGTGAGCCTCAAAAGCCAAGAGTATGATGGGGGGAGGCCAGGTGACAACCCCCCATTCGTGGCAGCCGTATCCTGTCCACTAGAACTTCCCGGAAAATGGTTGTTTCCCAAGCAACGTGGACTTCTCCACTTCCTGCATCCTCGGCGCCGTCTTGGGGTTGGCTTCTTGGGCAGCTGTCCTGCAGGGGCTGTGACACGGGTTTTCACTTGTTCAACATCTGCTCACCAGTGTGGCTCATGATCAGGACATGAGGTTGAGAACCGGGGCCAGAGGCTGAACCTGTGAGCAGCTCTCAGACCAGAGGCCGGAGGCCAGGTTAGAAACGGATCTCTCGTTCTGGAGTTGCGTCCTGTGCTAGTACATAGTAGGTGCTCAGGAAAAGACTGCAGATGAGTTCAGGGGCCAGGTTATGCATAGTCAGGAGTTTGGTGAAGTAGCATCACATGCATATGGACACAAAGTCATTCGACAGATGTTTGCTGAGTACCTCAGGATGTGAGCAGCTGTGTGGAGGGAACAGAGAGGGTGTGTCCAGCCCTGATGCCAGAATGGTGCCATCAACAAGGTAAGACAGGGCAGAACACGTGGGCTTTCTTGACCATTCTGTTGCCTTGGGTCCATTTAATTACAATGCCCACAAAGCTTCCCACACCCGCACTAGGTATGTGGGGGTCCCTTTGGTAAGTGAGCTCTTGCCAGACAGCAGGACCCCACCAGTCAGTAGCCACCTTCAGGTTCTACAAGGAGTCTCTGGGGAGACCTCTTCCAGCTACTTCCAGGAGCTGGGAGACACAGGAGCCCCAAGTCCCAGCTGGGAGTGGCATTGTGCAGCCTTGGAGCCTGGGAAGCAGCAACTGCACTGTACCCTCCGTCCCGCCCTGGCTGGGGTCATGGCTCAGGAACACACAGCCTCCCGGCTCTTCTCAGTTCTTCAGTGTCTCACCCGGGTCCCTCATGGAACTGCCCATGCGACAATCTGTCTGTGCCTTATGGAGGTGTGAGTGCGTGCACTTTTTACCCTTTACAATGCAACCCTTCAAAGTGGACAAGAAGCTAGCAGATGTGGTAGGGCTCCAGATGCTGGCGGGGAGTCCCCGAGACCCTCCTGTGGTTTGCTGGTGGACTGATAATGTTCATCCCCACCCCACTCCCACTACCTGTGTACAGATCCCCTGAGACATGTATGTCCTTTCTGATTCAATACTGTGACTCTCCAGCCCTGTCTAATCTTTGGGGAGCTGTACTAAAGGCCTGAGAGCTTGGGGAGTGAGCCGGGAAGGGTTTGCGCTGATCTCTGTGTGTTGTGTGTTCTGATATTTGTCTGATTTTATCTGTTTTGTATTAACATAACTTTCCTGTTTGAAAAACAAATACAACTCTGGCTTGATTTAAAAAAAAAAAGTCTCATCAGATTTTTTTTTTAAAATTGTGCTGAATGTTGTATTGGTGAGTGGAGGGAGGGCTCCAAATCCTGCCAGCCTTTAAAACAGGTGAGGTCACGTCCGAAGAACCTCAACGGTCCTTAGTCCTTGCACCATGTCACTACACAGTTGCAAAACTGCTGCAAAGAAATCCTTTCGCTAAGGGTGAACACTGATCGTGGCGATGTTAGCAGCAGTATCGGTTAGCGTGGCAGGAAGCCAAGAGCCCGAAGTGTGCAGTGACCAGGTGCTTCCTGAACTCTGGAAGTATCAAACTGCCCAAGGTGGGAAGAACAGAACGCAGCCTCCACCCCTGAGTTGATTGCTCTGCATCCTGCGCTCCTTTGTTCTCCCTCCCTCCCCAGGTGTGTTCTCCAAACCGCATGACTACTCAGCCTGCATCCTGCCCTCCATCATCCCTTAGGGGACCAACCTGTGCGGCATCCCTTCCTGAACCAATCCCTGACACCAGGCTGATGTGGGCCCTGATTGGCTAGACCCAGGACTTGCATTGGCCTTTTCCTGGGAATATTAGAGCAGCCTGGACAGACAAACTGACAGACGTCTCTGTAGGAATGGCTGAGTGAGCCATGAGATGGTACCAGGAAGCTGTCATGTGAAGCCAGGGCAGCCTGACTCTGGTATCTTGGTTAGACCTCTGCACATTGAGAGCCTTGATTTCAGGGTGGGTGTGACTGCTGTTGTGGTCGTGCTTGGAGATGCTCTGGGCACTAGTGTCCAGCACTCCCAACAGGCAACAAATGTTAGGCTTTACAGCACAGAAATGTGTTAATGTTAACAAGACTTGGGACGGAAGCCTGGAGGACCGAAGCCAGTTCAAGGCCACCCTGATCACATAGCAAGTTCCAGGTTGGGGTGGGAGGCAGTCTAAAATCACACACACAGGCTGACCTGATATGGATGTGAGGAAGCCATGCATCACAACCAGCACAGAGAAGTAGTCAGAGTGGGCTGCCCTGAGCTCATGCTGACTCCCTGCCAGATCCACATCTTTTTCCTCCTCTCCTCTCCTCTCCTCTCCTCTCCTCTCCTCTCCTCTCCTCTCCTCTCCTCTCCTCTCCTCTCCTCTCCTCTCCTCTTCTCCTCGCCCCTCCCCTCCCTTCCATCTCACTATGCAGATCTGACTGGTCTCAAATTCAGAGATCCACCTGTCTCTGCCTCCCAAGTGCTGAGATTAAAGGCGTGCTCCACCACTGCCCAGCTGGTTCTAACCAGTTATAGCAAGCAGATATGATTTCATTAAAGCTTGAGGTTAGAATGAAAATTACCTCTCCGTTCTGCAAAACCCACAAAGAGTGGCTGACCCCAGCTGGAATTTGTTGGAATTTGCCTGGAATTCTCAGGCAGCTGGTGTGAGTTTAGGATCAGCATTTAGTCATGGTGAGATAAGGCCAGGTTGACTGGCTTGCTTGGGCTTCCTGTAGTCCAGGGTTTCAGGCCCAGGTGACCGGGGTGCAGCCCCAGGAATGCAAGTGGGCCTGTCAGAACATCCCAGCTGGACTACTGCGTTAGGAACGATGGGGAAAGAGAAACGCACCAGCCTTTCGTTAGCCTTAGCCATGGAAACCACCATATCCACAGGATGTCTATAAGGCCTCTTAGAAGTTCCCACTTGCAGAGGAAGAAACCAAGGACTCCCAGAGGAAGAAGTAGATCTTGTCAAAGCAGAACTGTTCACAGTTATGTTTGCTCTCCTTTCAGAACCCAGGCCCCTCCCTTTCCCCATGATACCGTGTTTCTTTGGTACTGGGGGACATTTTCATAAATATTATCTGAATATTTCATGAATATTTCATGAATAATAACCAGGAAATTTTTAATAAAGAAAAATTGTTACATTAAGCTGGGTTCTTTGGACCTGGAATACATTGTGAGATCTTGTAAAAATAAATGGATAGATAGATAGATAGATAGTTAGATAGATAGATAGATAGATGATAGATAGATAGATAGATAGATAGATAGATAGATAGATGGTAGCTGATGGATAGATGGATCGAGGGAGAGAATGGGAAGGAAAGCCAACTTAAGAGCAAAAAGGAGGGAGGGAAAAATTCTTGATTGAACAAGTTGAACCTGTTGGTTCTAGCTGCTTCCAGGACAGCTGGACCCAGGTACTCGTTGTACTCGTTATACAACTGCCTGTTTCTCTAGTCTTCTTTCTTCTAGGTTAGTGTCATGCTAGGCAGGTTTGCCCGCAGCAATTAAGGTGGCCCCAGTGGCACCTAACACGTCATGCCAACTAGTAAACATGTTAGAAATCTGTCCTATTGTGGAGACAAAAACCTGACCAAAGCAATTGAAGGGAGGGATGGTTGGCTTTAGCTCATGGTTTCTGGTGATAAAGACGCTATGGAGGTAGGAACAAGAGAGGGCTGGTCATAACCAGCTCTGCAGTTAGGAAGCAGAGAGTGGCGAATGCTGGTGCATGACTTGCTCTCTCATTTTTTATTCTGGCAGGTAGGGTGGAACTTCCCACCTCAATTCTCCTAATTAAAAATCCTCTCATAGACACAGCCAAAGATTTGTCTCCAAAGTGATTCTACATCCGTTCAAGTTGAAAGTCAGTATTAACCATCCCAAATTCACTCCTGTCTATTTGATACCCAAGTAGAACATTTTTAAGCCTCAGTCTTCAGCCCTTCTTCCTGTATGCAAATGGACATCTCATAACACACATTCAGTCCAACTTCAGAAGTCCTTATGGTCTTCAACGGTCCCTTTGCTTGTCCGGGCCACCCAGCTAGCTTACACCGAAATAACCTCACAGAAATTATATTATTTAAACACTGCCTGGCCCATTAGCTCTAACTTCGTATTGGATAATTCTTACATCTTAATTTAATCCATTTCTATTAATCTGTGTATTGCCACATGCCTGTGGCTTTCCGGCAAGATTCTAACCAGCATCCGTCTTAGGCAGGAGATCCATAGCATCTGCCACTCTGCCCTTCTTCCCAGCATTCAGTTCTGTCTACTCCACCTACCTAAATTTTGTCCTATCAACTAGGCCAAGGCAGGTTTCTTTATTCATTATCCAATGAAAGCAGCACACAAACAGAAGGAACTCCTACACCCGTACAATGCTATTTAAAAGCCGAAATCTCATGTGAGACTTAAGGTAATCACTTCACTATGAGCACCTATAAAAATAAGTAAATTAAACAAATAAATAGAAACACATTGCATATTCCAACACACAATGGAGCAAAATAGACATTCCTGCTTCAAAAGGGAAAATTGAGACATAACAAGGAATAACTGAACCCAAGCAAGACAAAAACCCATCAGAGCAAACACCAAATCCTGCAGCTCCACCTCTGTCATCTGGGACACATGATGGAACCACCTGAACTCCAAAGGGGTTAGGTAGACACGCTTCCAGCTTTGCTCCTTGCAGTATGCATACCTTTCCTTTTGAACTGTCTCTACTCCATGCCTTCAGCTTTCTTCAGTGGACAGTCCATGGTTCTAGCATCTCCAGTATCCTGGGGTCTCCACTGTAGCTTAGGCTTCACCTTCACAGCATCATGCAAAGTCTTCTTTGCAGGGACTCCAACCCTAACACACATTATCTAGTCTCAGCAGCTCTCTGGAACCCCAGTACAGGACTCCATGACCCCCACAATCTTAAATCTTCCCTGTATGCAAAACCATGTGAATGCTGTTGCCAAACTGTCACTAGCTGGGGATGGAGCTGTTATAGGAAGGCTACAACTGGAAAATCCCAAACTTGTGCAAAAGCTTGGGGGGGGGAGAAAAGAAAATATAGCCAGCAGGGCAACACCTCTGGTAGGATTAGACAGAAAAGAGGAGATGATGTGGGATGTCCTTCTGTATATGACAGAAAAGGGAAGATATGTGAGATGCCCTTCTGTATATGTGTTGCTTTTATTGGTTGATGAATAAAGCTGTCTCAGCCAGTGACTTAGCAGAGTAAAGCCAGGCAGGAAATCTGAAGAGAGAGAGAGAGAGAGAGAGAGAGAGAGAGAGAGAGAAGGCAGAGTCAAGGAGGCACCATATAGCTGCCTGAAGGATGCCAGATCATTGCAGTAAACCACAGCCTCATGGTGATACATAGATTAATACAAATAAGTTGTTTAAGATGTAAGAGTTAGCTAGGAATATGTCTGAGTCATTGGTCAGTGTTGTAATTAATATAGTTTCTGTGTGATTATTCAGGTAAGGCTCCATGTACATCCTGTCTGCATGCTGCCCCTGGGCATCTCCGTGGGCATTTGCTTTCCAGGAGCAGGATTCCCCTTCAGCATACTCAGGTAGGTAGGCTTTGCCCTCTCAAATGAAGTTACATTTCACAGTGTAGAACATTTGGTGGTGAGATCTAGCCATCAGGGCACCTTTTCTATTATCCTGGCACAGCTGGAAGTTTCTCTAAGAGTTACAGCCCCTTCTGCAGTACACGCCTAGGCTGCAACTTTAAAATTACCCAAGATCTTTTCTTCAACAAACTGAACTTTTAAATGTCTTTCCTACTCCTGTTGCTCTTTTTCCCCCGACTGTAGACCTGCATAAGAGTGCTGAGCAATAACCCATCCACAGCCTGAGTGCTTTCCTGCTTTGGAACCGCCTTCACCAAACAAATGACTCTTGTATTCAGATTCACTCAAGTCCCTCTCAGCATGTAGAGAAGATACAACCGGACTCTTTGTCAAACAGTCACACAAATGACCTCTAGCCTAGTTGTCAATAAAAGCCATGTTCCTCATGAGCAGGGCCTCCACTGCCTCCAAACTCTCCTGGGAACAGCCCGTGGAGTTCTGCCGACAGCACCCAAGGGCTTTCTAGATCAAAGTCCCAGATGCTTCCATGCTGTTCCTACAGAACACTTCCAAAGGCCAAAGAGCCACACGGTCAAGTTCTTTACAGCAACAACCCCACTTCTGAGCACCAATGTCTCACTTCTGTGACAAAAGACTTGACAAGGGAAAGGAAGGGGGTGTTGTTTTGGTTTATAGTTCCAGGTGACACAGCCCATTGTGTCAGGGACAGGATGGTGGCAGGATCAGGAGGCGACTAGCCAGCCTGAGTCCACATCAGAAAGCAGGAAGAAATGAATGCTGGGACTCAGCCCGCTTTCCTCTCTTTATTCGGTGTGTCAGTTAGGGTCTTCCCACATCAGCGGCTAATCTAGAAAATCTCTCGCTGGCGTATCTGGAGTTTTATCCCCAGCGTAATTCTAGATCAAGTTGGCAGTTAATATTAACCATCGCAGTGACTCTATAGAAGTTTCTGGATAAGTCTCAAAGTGTTTTTTCCCCTCTTCGATCCAAAGGACCAAAAGCCCAGTCCCTGAGCCAGTCTCTGTCACATGCCCTCACCTGACACAAAGCCAGGGTTCTTTCTAAACCTCACCTCCCAGAAGGGGCAAGCAGATCCAGAAACAGACCAGTTTGAACCAGCGTGCTACTGAGGCTGAGGGACAGGTCCATCCAGATACAAAGGCCATGGGTCATTTAGTGATGTGCTGGTTGTTGTTTTTGTTGTTGGTAACTTGACACAAGCCAGAGCCATCTCTAAGGAGGGGGCTGCAATTGAGAAAATGCCTCCAGCAGGTTGGCCTATAAGCAAATCTTTGGGACATTTTCCTGATTAATGACTGGACAGGGAGGGGTTCAGCCCACTCTGAGCAGCGCCACCCCTGGACAGGCGGTTTTAGGGTGTATAAGAAACCAGGCTGAGCGAGCCATGGAAGGAAACCAGTCAGCAGTATTCCTTCATTGCCTCTGGTTCAGTTCCTTCCTCCAGGTTTCTGCTTTGATTTCCTGCTCCCATTCCCCTTCATGGCGGACTGTGAGCTGTAAGATGAAATAAACCCATTCCTCCCCAAGTTGTGTTTGGTCCCAGTGGCTTTATCACAGCAATACAAATAAGAACAATGTCCCCCCTTTCTCCCCATCTTGCACACTTCTCCCCGCCCACTCCTATTGATGCGAGAGTCCAGCCCCCAGCCCCACCTCCTGCAGCCAGAAACTGAGTCTACCTCAAGTTTGCCGGCAATATATGCGGACAAGTTTTTCTTTCCCTCACTCCTGGAGTCCTGCACACGGAGCTAATAATAAGGGGTCGTCTAGTGAGCAATTTCTGCAAGTGAAAGACTTTGATTTCAGCCACAGGGCCTCACAGGATCTCTGGAGCAGGCTTCACCACTGCTTGCATTTGACACATAGGGTAGCTCTATGCCTTACTGTGCATCCCAAAGGTTTGTCCTCTGGTGGTGTAATTATGCCCTGGGGTCTAGTCCCAGAGGTTTATCCAAGGCATCTTATCACCCCTCCCCCCAAGTGTTCTCTCCTGTAGTGCAGAGGAAGGAGAGGAGGCTCCTGGAGGGCAGGAACTGTGGGAGAACTATGAGGTGGGGTTTAAACAGGCTGCCTCTTTCCCTGAAGCCCAGCTGGCCAGTGGGTAAATCTCGGTAGAGAAGAAGGGAGAGGAGAGGGAGGGAGGAAAAAAGGGGAAAAAGAACAAAAGCATCCCAACCAGTCTGGAATACAGATGGGCAAAGAGCAGCAGCGGGCCGTGTGTGGACTGCAGGGTACCATTGTACCCTCCCAGAGCCAGGATTTCCTCACCTAGGTTTCCTACAGTTCAGCCTGCTCCTGGAAGTTGTTTTGGCTCCTATATGGGGTGTGGAAAATAGAGCATTTTCAGACATCTAGTTCTGGGAATAGCGTCTGACCACAGCAATTAAATGCACACAGAGAGAAGTTTCCAGAAATCTGAGGGAGGAGGCAGCAGCCATGGTTCCCTTTCTCTTCCTGCTGTCCCAGATATGGCCTGCCTAGGCCTAGACATCTTTCCCCAGACTATGGCTGAGGCCCTTTCCTGCAACCCCAGCTGCTCAGGCAACACAGGACCAGCTCTGGAGTTGCTAGTCAGGCCTGAAACCCATACACCTGCTCTACCTGGCGAGAGACCTCTTCAGGGGTCTCAAAACCACTCTGCATGTGACTGCGTTCTGGAGCCCTTCATGAAGGGAAGACTCCTCACTAAAGTCCATCTTCCCATCCTCTCACCTCTGGGTGGGCATGCAGCCTAAGCTCTTGGTGTCCCAGCTAGCGCATGTGCTCTGAGGATCTGAAGGCATCCAGCATGGTGGATGAGGGAGCATGGGCACACACATGGGCCCCTGTCAGTTTCTGGGTGAGACTCTGGACAAGTTACTTCCATCTCTGAGCCTCCTGGATCTCTGAGGAGGGAGGGGCATCCATTACCTTGTGTGTTACGTCATAGTGATGTCATATAGTCAGTGCTAAGTACAGGGCTCTATTTTATCCGGCTTTCCTTTCTATGGTTTCAGTTACCCACGGTCAGCGTTGGTCTGAATACCAAATGGGATACTCTGGTTATAAACAGCCCATACGTTTAAACTGTACATTCTTCTGAGTGTCCACAGTGTATAGGCTACCCAGCCTGTAATCACTGCGAAGTGAACTCGCTAGCCCGAGCCACTGTCCGTTTAGGTCAGGACTCAGGCTGAGTAAATCTTACATACTTCATAATTTCCCATAGTGGGAGCAGTTAGGTGAAGGCTATGCCGGGACAGGAACCTTGGAGGGCAAGTGGCTGCTGTCCCCAATGCTGCAGGATCGGACAAAAGGATTCCGCAGTACATGTGCTGGGGGTGGGTCAGAAGATGTCTCTTGTGGATAAAGGCCACTAGACGGTTGCTTGCTCACCCAACCCTCTGCCAACGACAAGCCTGCTGGGCTTCCCTTCAGCTAGCACTATGGCAGGATTATGTGCAGCTCCGCTCCCAACAGAGTCGGCCACACGGTGGAGCTATTGCGTTCCATCCCACCCCCACCAAATGGAGTCCCAGAATTTAACGCAGCTCCTTGTCACAAGGAATGAAAACGGGGTGCTGAGACAGGGGCTTACCAGGCCTGCATCTGAGCTTGCCATGGCCCTGTGCCCCATGTTTATTTTGGCTCCTGGTCAAGAATGCTGGTCCAGGCTTGGGAGGCTGACCTTCTGACTCCAGAGGGAAAGTCACACTTTCGCTCAACTCCCAGGAGCAGTTCTGCATTCCAGGAGAGGCGTGGGAATGGCCAGGCCTTCCCCAGCGAAGGCAATGGAACTGCCTGCCTGCGCCCCAGTCGTTGCTCCCAGCCTCTGCACTGCCCTCGGGGATAGCCAGCCCACCGCAGCGGAGAGGAGATGCCCCCCACGGGGGGAGGGGGAGGCAGTTCTAAACCAACACAGGACAGACATCAGAAGTCGCTAGAAGGGAACCATCCAGACACTTACACTTCGCTTGCTCGCTCTCACTCTCCTCCCTCTCAGTGCTGATCTTGCCTCCACATGAGCCCCATTTGGCTATCCCCTGGCAAGGGATGCCTTTCCACAGGTGCGTTGTTTTAGCTGCTGTGGAGGCTGTACAGGTACCGGCACTTGCAGGGAGACTCCCCTGGGACTTCAAGAAAAGCCAGGCACTGGAGGCAGGGCAGCTGTTGGCCAGCAGAGAGACCATCCTGAGTCCCGCCGGCAGAAAGGGGATGCCAGGCCAAGGAGCAGAGAGCAGCAGGTTGGCGCGCCACTGGGGCTGGGGCCGTAGTCCAAGTTGACATTCTCCTGCCTGGTTCACCAGGCCCTTCTCCAAGACGTCCCCAGATGCCATTCCCTGATAGCGCTTGAACAGGCTTCCTCCATGGGGCTACACAAGGTCCATCCACAGGGACAACGCGCATGAACCTGAAGTTGGGAAGGGCTTTAAGCAATTGGAAGGAACCAGCCCTTTCTTTTCAGAAGATGAGGCATTATCGCCCTCTTGCGGTCATGATGAGATATGACATCTCCTCTGGCTGGCATAAAAAGTTGGCTCTCCAAATCCACTCCGTCCAGCACACCCTCCAGGTAACACCCAGCAACCAGGAAAGTGAAAACCTGTGACTGACTTTGCAGGTCTGTGTTAACACGAGGTGGGAATGTCAAGGTGACATTGGGGCTGGTTTTGGATGGCCTAGCACTAGCCTGGGAGCTTACTGGAGGAGCTGATACCAATCCCAGGATTGCCATACCCTGAGGGACCAGCAAATGGTGCTGTGTCAGGTCGTGGTCGTCCCCGTCCGTGTCGTGTCCCCCACCCCCACCCTCCCCACCCCCCACCCCCGTCTCTGGCTCACATTAATTCACCCAGACAACCTATGCCAGGAACCATGAAGAAAGACAGTGTAAAACAGGGACACCGATAGTCGTGGTAAGGATGCTAAAACCTTAACTTTGGCTATGGGAACGTGAATGTCCCAGAATTTGAGGAACTGGTGACCCAGTAACTCAAAGGTCTGCCTTGAGTGTGTGGCAAGTCTCTGGGTGACAAAGCAAACTACTTTTCAAGGTGGCATTTGAAGCCCAGCATGTATGGCTTGAACGGGGACCTCTGCACATCCTGGGAATGGGGCTGCAAAATACTGAGTCAGGTTGGATGGCAGCAGCAATGACAGTGCTGGCCTGCTCTCTCAGGGACACAGTGGCCCTCGGGCAGATTGGCCAAGGGCCCCTCCTCCAACTATACAGTGGCAGGTCTGAGATTCGCTCTCCTCTCGTGGGGCTAGCTTTGGTGTGCTGTCACGAAAGCAAATGTGCAATGTGATGTAATTAAAATAAATATTGTATTAATCAGAAAACAAAATAAAATAGATAAATAGAGGCTGGAGGTATAGCATGCGGGGAGGGAACACATGTGCTCAGCACACTGGAATCCCCGAGTTCAATCCCCAGTATTGCAGCAATACAATAAAGAAATATATTTCTCATGGGAGAAAGCTGAAGGCAGGCCAGCAAGATGGCTCAGCAGGTAAAGGTACTCGCTACCAAGGCTGAAAACCCGGGCTCAATTCCTGAAACTGACTTCTGCAAACTGTCCTCTGACCTCTACGTGATGTGTGCAGGTACACCACACACACACACACACACACACACACACAACACAAACACACACACCACATACACCACACATACAACACAACACACACAACACACACCACACACACACCACACACACACACCACACCACACACCACACTCACACCACACACCACACCACACACACATGCCACACATACACACTACACTATACACATGCCACACACACACCACACACACATACACACCACACTACACACATGCCACACACACACCACACACACATACATACCACACACCACACCACACACACATACCACACATACGCACCACACTACACACATGCCACACACACATACATACCACAGACACACCACATATACACACAAACACACACACACATAATAATGCTAAGGTATTTACTGACCTGTTAACAAAGGTGGTCTTGATAGATGAACAGTGAAAGTAAGTGAGGAGAAATTTTATTTTCTTAGTTTG
The DNA here is from genome assembly GCF_014885135.2 of Alexandromys fortis. Lineage (NCBI taxonomy): Eukaryota > Metazoa > Chordata > Mammalia > Rodentia > Cricetidae > Alexandromys > Alexandromys fortis. The sequence continues at coordinate 1,197,960 of NW_026067891.1, forward strand.
TTTTTCTGCATTAACATAGCAACACATTTGTGATTGTATATGGATCAAATACTATTGTCATAATATGAAAATTATGATTATTTAAATCAGTAATTTTTAACAGGGACATAAAGAGACAATTGACAAGAGGAGATCTCTTCTAAAGAAAAAGATCCAAGGGGCACTGAGGGACAGGGCATGTGGCTCAGTGTAGAACACTTGCCTAATTCCTATGGGCCCAGGGCCCATCTCCAGCACCTCACACAACAGCCAGTTGGATAATTAACACAACTCCACTCTGCCCTTGAACCTCTCTGGCCTGGGCAAGGACGGAAGTGGAGCAGCTACAACAAGAGAAGCCGGTGCGGGGGCTCGGGTAAGCCTAGGGCTGGAGGGGCTCTCACCTAAGCTGAGAGGGTAACAAGAGCCTTCCAGAGCTTCTTAGCTTCTTAAAGTGTGTGCAGTTGGTCCACAGACAGAGACAAGCAGACAGGGTGAGCCAGACAGACAGCCCAGCATCCCCTCCTTGAAAACAATCTAATAGGTTGCTATGGAGAAAAAGTTGATGCTCCTAGAAATGGATTTGAAAGCTTCATTTTAAATAGTCCCTTTTGCTTACCCCCCTCTTTACCCTAAACAACAACAATAACAACAAAAAACGCTCAGACCCACCAACGAGGCCTCTCCCTTGAGCAGTGGCCTGCTAATGCTAAGACATTGAGTCAAACTGAAGAAGAGAGACTTCCTGAGGGCTGTTCATGGATCCCCACTTGTCCACAGGGGAAGGAGGAGCGTGCCCTGGGATGTGGGTAAGATACGGGCACTGGAATCTGCACGGTGCCAGCAGTCACGGCACCTCCTACCCTCGGGGTCTCCAGCAGTGGAGCAGCAAGACACCGAGACCACCACCTCTCAATGTATAGTCTGGTTACAGTGTAATCGTGAGGGTCCCCAGTGCTGGAAAAGAAACTGTCCCCTATTTCATGGATAGAAAAGAGTAGGGGATGGGGGGAGGCGGCTGTGAGAAATCCGTACGCAGCATCTCTTAAGACTTTCAGCCATTTTTTAAGTGTTGACGGCCACCTTTGGAGGTGAAAGCCGGGTTCCCGTGCACAGGACATTCACATTCTGTAGCCTGATGCTCCGACTTCCCGTGAGCTCCTCTGTTTCTAGCCCCAGGCTGTGTCTCCCTGTGCCCATCTGGAATGGGCCACCATTAAATGCAGAAGGCGGTCATTTCCTCCTTACCTGGAATTGTTCCTGCTCAGTTCCACAAAAAGATGTCCCAGGGAAGGAAGCAAATAGGAAACGGGGGACCACTAGTCTGAATTGCCATGGCAACAGACGGACTAGAAAATGTGCTCCTGGGTTCTCTGTTTCTCATCAATACGTTGGTACTATCTAAGCCCCTTGCTGTGACCTTGTGACGAGGAGGAGAACCCAGGGGGATGGGGAGGGAGTCTCAGGACAGGCAGAAACTTGAAGACAAAACTTCGTGTCATGCGTGCCTGGGTTTGTAGATCAAGATCAGATGCTGTTTTTGGAGGCTGCTCGTTCATTCCTGGCTGCCCAGACCCAAAATAATCACTTAGAAACTACATTATTTGCAATACTATTTGGCCAATAGCTTAAGCATATTTCTAGCTAGCTCTTAACATCTTAAATTATTATTTTATATTTTACTACAAGGTTTGTGGCCTACAGGCAAGGTTCTAACTGACAACTCGCATCTTTCTCCTCTGGTGGCTACATGGTGTCTCTCAGACTCTGCCTACTCTCTATATATCTCTTTCAGCCTGGTTTTACTTCTCTTTGGCTGAAAGTAGCTTCTTTATTAACCAATGCCAATAAAACATAGTCACAGCATACATCACCTCCACATCACCTCTCCTTTTGTGTCTAAATGAAAAGGAAAGTTTTAACTTTAACATAGCAAGATTACATATAACAAAACAGGTATCAAACAAGAATTACAGTTATACTATTTATATATACTTTATCTTTTACCATAACTAAGGAAAATTATAGCTATTTCTCAACTCCATCAAATACTCCAGAAGGATATAACATTACCTAAGTAATCATTTTGCCCACTTGCTCCTCTCTGTCTGGAATGTCCTCACCCATTCCAGGCATACACATACACACACACTCACAAGCACACACACCCTGCCTGGATCACCTCCACTCATTCACTTCTATGAACCCCATTTCCATAAGATTTCTTCCAGAAGCTGTCCCTGGCCGGCTCCACTCCATCAGGCTGAGTTCATCTGTTGTCATCCAATATTCTGCTCCTCAAGGGCGTATCTCATTCGCTACTGAGACTCTGGTGTGCAAAGAGTGTGTGGCTCTCCGCAGACAGCACACAAACATCCCCCTTGCTTGCTTACATAGATGACGACCCCGTGGGTGAGGAGGGCAGAGATAGGGACGGAAGTTCCAAGAAGGGCTTCAGTCTCGTGGTCACAGAAACTGACTTCAGACCTTGTGATGTGGAAGTATGGCCTCTACCCCCTGCCTCTGTCCTGTTTCTCCCTCCCCTCCAGAAGGGTTCTGGGAAAGAAAAACAGGCAGGAAGCATGGAGGCATGCTAGCTAGGCCCAAGGGAAAGACTTTTCTGAGTCTAAAAGTCTTTACGGACAGGAGACAGAGGTTAGGGCCCTTCGTGGTGACTGAGAAGTATGGCGTCGCAACGCAGCTTAATTTTGTCTGTGCATCTGGCTCCCGATTCCACAGAGGCTTCTCTGATGGGGCAGTGTGGAGAAACAGCTTTATAAGTATTCTAGCCTGGAGAACCCCTTACAGATCGCTCCTGCCTCTTAGCGCACAGCTCCTGAATCCCGAAAGGGATTCCCATGTTAGCTCTCATTCAATAAACATCCCAGTGTCCACAGCCCTTGGTCAATCGTTCTTGGTCAGTGTAAGACAAACACCCCTGGGATCTTGGAAGGAAAGCGGCACCAGGAACCCTGGGGACATCAGAGTGTCAGGATAGTGTTTACACACCTGCCCCTATATCTGCAGTCAACGCTAGAACTCTTCCATGGTAATCCCTCCTCGTCTACAGTTTAACTGCTCCGCTTTCAGTTGCCCATGGTAAACACAGATTCAAAACAGCACTCAATGTTCTGAGGTGAGCTGCCTCCCAGTCCTGCCCAGGACTCGTGCAGGCTGGTCCCATTCCCCAGACCATAGCTGAACATATAGCCTGACCAGACAGTGCTTCTTGAATCTGCTGAGTCCTTCCTAAGTCTAGCAGCGGGAAGAAATTTCTTCAAACGTAAACCAGATTACCTAATTCCTACATCTGCCATCTTCCCCAGATTCTTACACTCAACCAGGAGCTCCCAGGGCCTGGGATGCCTGTACTATTTGTATTAACGCCTCAGTCTCGATAGAGCTGCTCCGGAGTCACCTTGCATGACCACGTCAGCAGCCTCGCGTCCCTTCACGTTCGTCTCCTGTCACTGGGTCTTTCAACCTGCTCCGTTAGAAGAGGGAAGGCAGGGACCCATGGGTCTCATCCACACGATCTGCCCAGCGCCTGGCCCCATAGGTGCTCGGTCAGTCTTCGGAGAAGACACTCGTGGGGTTTATGACATGGGCTGGAGGGCTACATTCAGAGACCAGAGTCAAGAGCCATGAGTAGGCAAAGGAAATGGGGGTCACTTCTGGTGGATGTGGCAGAAGAAGGCTGCCCTCCTCTGCATTTATGGTTCCACAAGCATGGGATCAGCCTACTGTGGCCTGGGACCATTGAGAAGAAAATCGTATCTCTACTGGACATTCGAAGATTCCTCCGCCTTTTTATTTTATCAAGTTGCTCCCTGAAAACTGCAGTCTGGCAACTGGTGCAAAGCGTTTGCGTTGTATTAGGGATGCTGTACAAAGATGAGCCGATTTTCAGGAGGATGGATGTAGGCCAGACACAAATTGTTCTCTGTAAAAGGGATGTGAGTAGCTAGGGTTTGGCATCTTCCAGAGTCCTGGAATAACGCCCCCCCCCACACACACAGACTGAGGAGTGAGGGTTCTCTGACCTGTGTGCCTTACCAACCACAGAAGTCACTTCTTACAGCTCTGGGGTTAGGAAACCCAGGACTGAGGGGCCTGCAGACTCCCTGCTGTGCCCTCACATGCTAGTGGGCGTGGGAACTCTCTCTTGAAGCCCTTTTTAATAAAGCATCGATCCCGTTCTCAAAGGCCCCACCCACACAGCAGAAGCAGCCTACAAAGGGCCCGTGGTGTAATATTCTCTTCTTTGGGGGCGCTGAATTTCTAGATGTGAGTGTGGGGGAGAGATGCAGATCTCAGGTAAGAGCCAGGAATTCGCGCTTTGAGACAGAGAGAGCATAATAGGCTGGAAGGATTAGATGGGGAAGGAATCAAATATGAGCCTTAAATGTTCAACCCGAGACCCTGAGGAGGTGGTCATGCCAGTAGCCGGGAGGTGGCAGAGAGACCTGAGACGCCCCTGAGACTCTCACTATTCCTATGGGTCTGGAGCCAGGAAGAAAGTTTCAGAGGCAAGATATAGAGATGAGGGCACCGCCATATGGGAGTGATTCAGAAACCACGGATTGTGTGAGGTCAAAGGCAGGGGTCAGCAGAGAGAAGAAGAGATGAAGCAGACCCGCAGCATCCATGAGTCAAGAGAGAATGGCCTCTCAGGGACACAGAAGCCTATGTATAGCAAAGATGCCTTTGCCGAGGAAAGCTGGACTGTGACGCCAGCAAGGACAAGGGCTCTAGGGAGTGACCCAAGTGCCAGCTTGATGCCTAAATGCCCTGCGAGGTGGCTGGAGGAGCTAAGATGAAAACATTTTCTCCCACAGGTTGCTCAAAGGAGATGGGAAAGACAGGTCATGGCTGGAGTCGTACAGTGTCTGGAGGCTCTCTGTGTGAGTGGCTGCTGACTGACGGGAGAAACTGGTGTTTGGGGTAAGGAGAGTCAACACAGTGACTTTCTGTGTAGTGTCAGGTATTTAAGATACATGGCTCCTCCCGATAAATGCACACAGAACCCTAAGAACAAAGACAGCCAGGAGTCACTCCCATCCCCAAATTCTGGTCATGGGCACTCTCAAAGTGTCCCCAACAACTAATGCTCCAGTGTTGAAGCCAATAAACTTTGAGAGGCAAGGGTCAGCAGACATTATTTTGACATTTTTCTTGACGTTTAGAACCAGTATAGAGTGATGGGTTTCGCGTGGCATCTTTACCTACGGTGAACCCACAAGTATGATACAGTACATGTACAGCTGGTATCTACTGGACTAACCCACAGCGGGTGTGTACATACATGTCCACATGGAGTAACCAGTTTTTGCAGGGCTATGGGAACACCTGTCTTTTGGCGAAGTCACTGTCAGTTCTGTATAAATCTTGTGAAATCGTGGCATTTCTTGCTTCTATAGTACCTATAGCAGTGTATAAACCTGACTTTTCCTGTAAGGGCAACTGGATACCTTCCCTACAGAGTGAAGACCTGGTGTGAAAGGTTCACTCAGTCAAACCTTTGTTCTCATAGCCAAAATCTACATAAAACTAGGCCCCCACAACTTTCTTTATTGACAGGACTCACTAATAAGAAAGGAGCCCCAAACAGGAGGTGGTATGTCTGCTCGAACAGCAGACTCGGGAAGGTGGAATTGTCTGATCTGCTCTAAACAAATTACTAATATTCTGTAGTTACCCTTCGCCTTGGTTTCAGCTAACATACAATCATAGCCCAGGAAATTAACTGTTTATACAGGAAAAGGGCCTGAGTCGCTAAAACCAGCTTCAGAGAGGAAAAACTTTCACCTGGGCACCCCGCTGGAGTCAAAAGCAGGGTTCCCAGAAGAGACTCCTTTTAACTCAACCAGCTGGGCGCTAATGCAAATCAAGCCCCCAGGTTTGTAAAGCAGCCACCACTGTGTTCCCAGTCACCTGGGAACTTCATAGTCACGCCCCCTCTGAGACACAAGGTGCCTCCTTACCAGACAGATCCACCGTTTTTTGTGACTCTGTGAAAATGCATGCTTTCGTCTGTGGGACTGCTGACTTGATTGTATGCCTACATAAACTGGGAACTTCGTGGCGATCGCCCCTTAGGCTTCTTCTCACTGCTTCTCCAATCCAAGGAATAAAGAACAGGTAGTGGTAATGTGTGTGAGCTGGTTTATTTGGTTTTACCCTCAGATACAATTAGCCAGGTTTTTGCCTGCTGTAGTGAATCTTTCTAGACCCTGAGAGGTTTAATGTGTTATATTTACCTGTCTATATAACGCACTTTGTGTTCACTCCTATTTCCCCCCTTATCCCTTACACACACACAAACACACGCACACAATACACACAAACACGAACACACACAGACAACACACACAATTTTCCTCTCCCCAAAATGCCCAGCTCCAACTTTCATCTCTTCCTCCTGATACCGCATATAAGAGCAAACAGCATGCAGCGTGGTTACTCTCATCCCACTCTGAACTGGACTAGGAATCACCTAGGAGACACACCTCTGGATGTGTCTATGAAATGTTTCCCAGAGGCTTGACTGAGTGGGGAGACCCGAGTGTGCAAGGCATCGTTCCACAGGCTGGAGGCAGGAGGCTCAACTGAATGAAAAGGGAAGGGGGGGGGCAGCATTCATCTCTCTGTGTTTGTCAGCTGCAGAAGGTGTGACCAGCTGCCTCCCACTCCTGAGGCTAAGAACTGATCTCATCACCCCACCAGGACAGACTGCACCCTCAAACTTTGAGCCAGAATAAACCCTTCCTTCCTACTCTTGCTTTTGTCACAACGAGAAAAGTGTCTAACGTATGTGATGTCCGCCTTTGGGGGTCTGGGTGGTTGGTCTTAGCATACTATCTAGTCCCACACACTTGACTGAAGATGACATGTGTTGTTGTTATCAATCTTGGAGTGAGACCCCACTGTGCCTTCTTTCTAGTTTTTTCTTTCTTTTTTTTTCTTTTCTTTCTTTCTTTCTTTTTTTGGTGAGTTTGGTTTGGCTGTTGTTGGCTAATTGTGTTTGTTGGTTTGGTTTGGTCTGGTTTGGTTTGGTTGTTTTTTTTGTATATGTATAAGTGGTCTGTATGCAGGTTAAGTACATCACGTGTGTGCCTGGTGCCTGAAGAGGCCAGAAGAGGGCACCAGATCCCTGGGAACTGGAATTACAGATGGTCGTGAGCCACCGCGTGGGTGCTGGGAACCGAATCTGGGTCCTCTGCAAGAAGGGCAAGTGTACTTGGCCTCTGAGACATCTTCAACCCCTTGGTTTGCTATTTTTTTTGAGGCAAGATCTTACTCTATAGCCCAGGTTGCCCTGGAATACACTATGTAGCCCAGGCTAACCTCAAATTTGTAGCAATCCTCCTGCCTTGACACCCCTACCCCATGGGCTGGGGTCACAGACCTGAGCCACCATGCCAGTGCACATGCCACACTTTAGCCACTTGGGCAGCTGCGCTGAGTTTGTGACTTTGGCACAGTGACTGGTACCGCAGCACCATGGGCATGGGGTTCTCTGCTACAGTCTGACCTCGGTTCTTGAGGTTGTTCTCCTGAGTGAAAAGGGCGGGTCACATGAGAACTCCAGATTTAACTGTAGGGAAAATTCTATTCTGGTTTGCATAGTGGTAAAACTAACTTATGTTTTCATAAGCCATATATAAGCTGCATCTGGGCCCTGCAACCTCTCCAGTATTATTTGTTTTCTTGATGGTGGCCTCGCTGATGCATGGGAGATGGGCTTCTGATGCAGCTTTGGTCGGCATTTCCTTCATGGATAGAGATGCTAAATTTTTTCTTCATGTTTTTATTTGCCATGTATATCTCTTCCTCCTGCCTTTTTTTAAAACAAGGTTTCTCTATATAGCCCTGGCTATCCTGAAACTGACTATGTAGACCAAGATAGCCTCAAATTCAAGAGATCCTCTTGCCTCTGCCTTTCAAGTGCTGGGATTAAAGGCGTGTGCCACCACACCTGACTATATTTCTTCTTTTTCAAGTGTTTCTTTAGTCTATTTATCCATTTATTGGCTCTGTTATCTGTTCGCTTGTGTTTTATTTCTATATGTATTTTAGATATTAGTCTGCTGCCAGATAAATAGCTAGAAAAGATTTTCTCCATTTTAAGGACTGGTTTTCCCTCTGGTCAGTGTTTCTTGTGCCAGGCGAAAGCTTTTAATTTAATGTGACCTCATTTGTCAATCCCTGCTTCTCTCTGGCCAGCTGGACAGGGTCGTTGCTGTGACTGTGTCCCGCGGAGTTTTTCTACTAGTTTTAAATGTCAGGTCTTCTATTAAAGGTTTTTTTTNCTTGGTGTCTCTGCTCCAGAGAGCAGATCTGTTGCGTCTACCTGGGAGGGCTGAGCATGGCTTCTCTGCTCCAGAGAGCAGAGTCTGACCTCACTTCCTCTTCCGCCCAGCATCCTATTCTGTTTATTCCTCCCACCAATGCTTTAACCTATCAGGGCCAAGCAGTTTCTTTATTGCTCAGCCAATGAAATCAACAGATTGATATATGACACTCCCACATCACTTTTCATCTGAAAACATGCCATTATGAAACTGGGGGATGCCCCAGATGGCAAAGTGTTTGCCTCACAAGCATAATGGCCTGAGTTTGGATCCCCAGCACCCACTCAAAACCTGGATACAGCGGCACATGCCTGTAACCCCAGCTCTGAGAAGGTAGAGACCAGAGGATACCTGGAGCTTGCAGGCCAGTCTACTCAAATATATAGGCTCTAGGTTCAGTCACACACGCACGCACACACACACACACACACGATTGCATTATGTGCATACAACATTTTATCCATTTCTCTGTTGTTGGACATCTAGGTTCCTTCTATAACTGATCTGTTCTGAATAACGCAGCATCAACACTGATGTCTCTGTGATGCATTGACTTGAGGTCCTTTGGAGTGGCATAGTTAAGTCATGGAGTAGGTCTCTTTGTAGATTCTTGAGTTACCCCTGTGTGTATTTCCTAATGGAGGAACTGGTTTCTGTTCTCATCAGCAATGTATAAAGGTTCTCACGAGGTGTCAACGGTGAGGTAGATTCTGAGGACAGGGACCCTGTGTGTGACAGTAGAGTGGTGTCTGCTGAAGAGGAAAGAACACGAAGGTCATGGAGAGGGGACCAAAAGAGAGGCAACATTTTGTAAAACCAACTCAGATAAGGGAGAACTATCTTCCATTCCAAGAAACAGAGGATACCACGTCTCCAAGGCAGCCCTCAGAAAGCTAGGGCTCAAATGGACTTCTCAGAGGTTCTACTTGGAGAAGGTGGGTTGCTAGCTGCTTGTCTGTGAGAGCAGAAGGCTCAGGGGATGGGCCAGGATTGAGGATGAGTATATGGAGATGTGAATTATGGGTAAGGGTGGGGTGACAGCGTATGGTGGGGATGGGAGTTGGTTAATATTGTTGTGGGTGTGTAAATGGAGGGCAAGCATGTGTGAGTGTGACAGAAAGTAGCTAAGTCAGTCACATAAGTGATAAGTGATAGAGTACACACTCATAAGTGTGGAGCTTTTATATATGGGTTTTCAAACAATACACTGTGTGTGTGTGTGTGTGTGAGAGAGAGAGAGAGAGAGAGAGAGAGAGAGAGAGAGAGAGAGAGAGAGAATGGTGTCATTTAAGTGAGCAGAGCATGTGTGAGAGCTACTCACGCTTTATAAGTGGGTTTGGAATACATCTATATGTGATTGAGCGAGTATGGGATGTCTATGTGTGTGTGAGTAGAGTGTGACTATAGTGTGCATTTCTGCATGAGTGACTTGGGGTGCAAGTAAGGAGTGTGTGACTGAGTAATCAGTATGGTGTGTATATGTGTGTAACTGAGGGAGAGAGTATGTGTGTAAAGAGAGAGGAGAGAGAGAGAGAGAGAGAGAGAGAGAGCGAGCAGGGAGTAATGGGCAGGTCAGCTGAGTTTTCAGCACAGAGCAGCATGCTGAGAGTCTGGAAGACTCTGGAAGATGGTGCAGCTAAGAGGTGAGATGAGATTCCCCAGGTGTGAAATGATTGCTTATATTCTGCTATTATTAAATAAAATTCAGGAGTCAGATATTGGGGTAAAACCCTGGGAGATACAAAGAGGGATGGAGGAACAAGCAGCTGATCTAGCATCTCTACACTTTTAGATCCAAAAGCCTGGGTTTCTTTGTAAGCCCCTCCTTACTACTTCCTGTGCCCTCCTATCTTGGTCCTCCAAAACCTCTATGGCTGATTCTGGCCAGCTGAATATTGACTCTGCCCTCTGATTCAAGATTTAACTTAATGGGCAGTCTCAGAGTGTTGGTGCAAACAAATCTCCCACATTTCTCCCTTTTTAATCTAAATAAAAAGGAAAGTTTTTAACTCTAACACAGCAATACTATATACAATAAGAAAAATTATCAGGTAGCATCTAAAAAGGGGATGTTTTGAACTTAATGAATTAAAACTATGTACAATAAGAACAATTATCAAGTAATAATTACATAAACAATGTCCAGTCTATTTGCATTTGGCAAATTCAGAGAAAAGACCCCATTATCAATCCTATCTTGGTGAGTCCAAAGTCTTGTGCTGAATTTATTTTCTATCATAACTTGTATTATCATCCTAAAAATATCTCTTTAGACCGTAAAACAGTTTTTAGATAAACAACTTAAGCTTCTATGTTTCTCAACTTTATAAACTTTACATCTTTTCTGTGAGTTTTTCTTTTTCTTTTCCTTCTCTTTTCTTTCTTTCTTTTTTTTTTTTTTTGTTTTTTTGAGACATAGTTTCTCTGTGTAACAGTCCTAGCTGTCCTGGAACTTGCTCTGTAGACCAGGCTGACCTTGAACTAGCAGAGATCCACCTGCCTCTGCCTTCCAAGTGCTGGGATTAAAGGTGTGCACCACTACCACCTGGGCAAGTTTTTTTGTGTGAATTTGGTTACAAGTGAAAAACTCTAATTATCTATTCTTTAACCCCATCAGAGACCCACAAAGGATATAATATTACCTGAGTAAACAGAAAGTGTACAGCAAACTACTTTCCAAACTATAGAAATGATAGACACATCTGGCTGCCTGGACGGTCACCCCAAGTTTCCTTTGCAACATTGGGGCATCCATTTTTGGCCTACAGCCCTAGAATATCTGACAGACTTTTCTGTGAAGCAGGAATTTTGAAGAACTGACCTACCTTGTCTTATCAAAGTTCAGCAGTTGCTTCTTTTGTGTCCTCCTTGTCCAATTTGGGCAACATACTGTCAGCAGTTGAGGCAAGGGCAGTTTCTGGCCCAGGGGATAACTTTGCCACAAAGAAAGCAAACTCCATATGAAGGTTATTTGATGCCTATTATCTCTTTTTGAAGAAAATTGGTGCTGCCAGGAGCAGATGTGTCTCACTGTCATGAAAAGCCTTAGGTTATTAAAATATCTTAAATGCCATATTCTGTAGGTCTCTGAAGTGTTTGAAGACTTTCATCTACCTAAAATATATACCTGTTTGACCTTGAAAACATACCTAACATGGTCATAAATTTGATGGTTATAGATTAACTACTTACTAACCTGCCTTTCTTATTAACCTAAATAGATTTCAAGGATTAGAACTTTACATTACATTTTAAAATGACCTGCACAGGTATAATACCTTAAACAAGAGTAGAAGCATATATATAGTATGTTTAACAAAAATAACCTTAAATTTGTATCAATATACAAAAATACCTTAAACAAGAGTAGAAAAATATACAGTATGTTCTAACAAATATAACTTTAAACTTGTATCAATACACAAGAATTCATACCAATGCAAACTTTAAGATTAATAGTTGCTTTTTAGTTTAAAAGTAGATTCAGTAATCTACCCTTTTATCTTGTCATCCCCATACCCCCTATTTTCTTTTCAGAAAGAGATCCCTGAATCTAACCTCCTTTGTTTAGTGTTTATTTCTGACCTTGACCAGTAACAACTTGCCACCAACTCCCCTAAACAAAGACAAACATCCACAATCCACCCAATGACTGAAAACTACCTATTCCTTGGGAATGCTGGTATTGTGTTTTTAAAATTACTTTTTGCTGTCTGGGGGCAATGGCATCTTTAGGGGACCCTGAGAAAATTGAGATAATGGTCAAGTCCTGGGACAGCTAGATATTGTTTGGTCTTGGTATGGAGTGAAAGTGCAGGGTTTATCTGAAGTCCTGGATGGAGTAGTCTGTAAGGCTGGACCATCTCAGCTAACAGCCTTGAAGTCGTCCTGAGCAGTTAGTACTCTGAAGCTGATCTTAGGTGGGGTCTGTCAGCTTAGTGGCATTAAGGCCCCACTCCAGGGCCCCATCATGTTCTTAGAGACCTCAAAGGTCACTGTCAGGAATGGTCACTGTTCACTGCAAAAAAAAGTTAAACATTTAAAAATCATAACCTCTCTAAGAGGTTAAAGGACCACAATTTGTTAAGTATGTCCAGGGTACACAACTTAGTTCCTAGTTACCTGCTTTAGACTCAAGCCAGAAATCATGTACAAGAACCTAGGTGAACCTGTTTTTAAAATTAGTACTCTATTTAATCATTAATATCATGACAGAAAGTTCAAATATATATAATAATTTAAAAATTTTTAAGATAATATTTATACCTTAAGAAAAGTTTTAAAGAATCAAAATAAAATCAAAGGATTATGAGATTAGTGACAATAGAACAGTGCCTTAATTTATTTTTGCCCCATACCAGCTGGCTCTTCTGACATGAGACAGAGATTTTGGATTTTCCTTTAACAAGCATATTTGTGTTTAGGAGAGAGCCATGGTTCAACTCCAAAGCCAACTTCAATTTTTAATTGAATTGGGATTACAAAAGACCTTATATGCCTATAGAGAACAGCAGAAACAAATATTCAAGAAGATTTTTTATTAATAAACGTCATTTATTCTATGTGTTTTTCACACCACATATCTTGATCCCATTCAATCCCCGTCCCTTCATATCCATCCTCTGCCCTGAGGCCTCCCCCCAATAAAACAAAATTCAAGAGAAAAAATGAGAAAAGATATTTTTTAAAAGGGAAGGAATTAAAAATCTCATCATGGAAGCTGAGTGCAGTCAAACAAGTCACACCGTGGACTCCTTGGTTCACATATCCCTACTTGCAAGTTTGCATTGCAAAGAGTCCTTGGTCTGGTTTGAGGCCCCTGGTCCCCAAATACATTCAATGCTGGGCCCTCATTAGGACTCTTCCTGGACAGCTTGCTGGTACCCCGTGTGGTGGAGAGCCTGAAGCTTTGGGTCTGTAGGTCAGGTCCCTTCACATGTTCCAACAAACATAGGTGGAGTAGATGTTTGGGCAGGTCAAATCACAGCCCTGGGTCTGGGTCTGGACAGCTGCAGGGATGACCCTCCAGATGTGAGGGACAGCTGTCACATGCTCGTGATTTTGAGGCTGGCTCACCCATACTCCTGCTAATAGGGTTGACTCTGCTGTGCTGCTCTCCTGAGTATTGCAGCTGGTGGGGGGTCAGGGACAGCTTCCCCACTCTTGTGACCACAGGGCCAGCTCTCTCCCACCTGCCCCAGGCATTGATAGATGCGGGGGAAGGGCATCTCTCCCCAGCCCATGTTACCATGTGATGGGTTCAGACTCCCACGATCCTATCCTCAGAGCTGGCTCACCTGTGCTTTCATCAATGGGTCATCTCTGCTGGCTGCCCAGACAAAGTGCAGGACTCGCTTTCCTGTGTTGCTGCTGGTTGAGGGGTCAGCTCCCTCACCATCTTAGCCCGTCCCTTTCCTCATTCTCTCTCTCTCTCTCTCTCTCTCTCTCTCTCTCTCTCTC
>NW_026067891.1:1213841-1215015 GCF_014885135.2 Alexandromys fortis
GTTTTTTTTTTTGGCATCTACTGAGATGATCATGTGGTTTTTATTTTTCAGCTTGTTTATGTGATGGATTACATTGACAGATTTTCGTATGTTGCATCTCTGGGATGAAGCCGACTTGATCATGGTGGATGATGAGTTTGCTGTCTTAGGCCTACTTTTGGCCTAGGTTGCCTGCTTTGACCTGTATCTGTAAATCCTGGTCTGGATCCCCTCCTGCAGAAGTCCCTGGGTTGGAGTTGGACCTGGAAAGGGTTCTGGCTCTGGTCTACTGCCTTGGATGTCCCAGGCTCAGGTGTGCCTGGACCCGCAGAGGACCTGCTTACTCCCTCAGAGGTCCCAGTCTCACGCTTGGACCCGCAGAGGTTCCAGGTTCCTGCCTATTCCCTTTGATGACCCAGACCAATGCTTGGACCCGCAGAGGTCCTGGCTCAGCTCTACTCCCTCTGTGGACCCAGACTCACGCCTGGCCCCACCGAAATCTCTGGTTCCTGCCTATTCCCCTTGGAGATACCAGGTTCACTCACGCCCAGACTGGCAGAGGTTCTGGCTCAGGCCTAGTTTCTGGGAGGTCCTAGACTCATGCCCAAACCCACCAGGGTCCTGGCTTAGTTCTACTCCTTTGAAGGTCCCAGATTCACATCCAGACCCTTGGCTGTCTCTGGCTCTGACTCACTCATTCAGCAGTTACTCTCCTGTACCTGTTCAGGTGGAGATCGCTGACTCTGGGTCTGGTTGCTGGCTCAATCCTGATCCACCAGTGTCCCAGGACTAGGTTAGCTCCTGGGGCTGGATTTGCTCCTGGCTTCTGCTCCTGGTGGAGTTTTATAATATGTTTTATATTGTAAAACTCTCTCTCTCTCTCTCTCTCTCTCTCTCTCTCTCTCTCTCTCTCCCTCCCTCCCCCACACACACACACACACACACACACACACACACACACACACACACACACGGCCCGCGCTAACAACATCCAAATCACACCTGGGAAGCTGAGCCTCCAGTACTTGCTTGCCTCTGAACCTGGCGGTCATCGTAGTCTGAGTAATCCCACAATGGCTGTCTCTCCTTGAAAGGACCGATAACCCAGCACCTGCTCAGTCCACAAGGCTGGATGCCTCCATGGTCCCAGTCTGCCACTGAGAACCTGGGAGGTTCCTGGAGAGCCGCTGGTCCC
>NW_026067891.1:1216407-1261816 GCF_014885135.2 Alexandromys fortis
AAAAAAAAAATAAAAGCCGCTGCTGCGTGATCTCCACCCCACATTGGGTGCCAGATGAAGTGATTTCTTATATTATTCTATGATACTGTTCTATTATTAAATATAACTTGGGAGCCGATTATTGGGGTAAAAACCAGATAGAGCCAAAGACTGATGGAGAAATGACCAGCTGACCCTACCTCTCCAGATCGAAAAGATCGGGCATCTTTCTAAGTCCCTCCCTCCACTACTTCCTGTGAATCTTGGTTCTCCAAAACCTCTATGGCTAATCCTGGCCGGTTGAACGTTGGCTCCGCCCTCTGGCTCAAGGTTTAAATTTATTGGTAGTCTCAGAGTGTCAGTGCGAACAAATGTCCCCCAACACAGGTGTCTCCAGGAGGAAGGGCCTCAGCCAACTGCTGAACCGACCTTCACCTTCTCTATAACCATGGCATCCAGATTCCACAGTGTTTCTGGGTTGCTGCTTCATTTTATCGTTCACTTTAAGAGGTACACAGTAGTCCATCACCAAGCACCCCATAACTCAGTCGTCACCCCTGTGGATAAGCACCAGAGTCGTATATAAATGTCTCAGCTGTCTAGAGTGCGCCTGTGACTTGAAGCTGCCCTTTTAGCTCAACTGTCTGCATAGGTTAAAACCTGAAAGAAAGCTGGGCGGTGGTGGTGCATACCTTTAATCAAAGCACTCGGGAGGCAGAAGCAGGTGGATCTCCGTGAGTTCGAGGCCACCCTGTCTACAGAGTGAGTTCCAGGACAAGCTTCAAAGCTACAGAGAAATTCTGTCTAAAAAAAAAAAAAAAAATCAAAGTGGGGAGGGGGGACTTGAAAGGAATTATTAGTTCAAAAGAAACACAAAGATGGCCAGGCATGGGTGCATGCCTATAATTCCAGAACTAGAGAGCCTTGGGCAAGATGATCATGTGTGCCAGGCCAGCTTGGGCTACAGGATGAGAACATGTCTCAGAATGCATATTCTATACATACCACACACACACACACACACTAGCAGACACACACATTGGTAGTGGTATGAATCTACTCAAGAGGGCAAGGTCTCTCCGATCTAACAGTCCACCACAGCCCCAGCTCCATCAGTGCGATGCTAGGGCCCAAGTTCCAGCAATTGAATTCAGGAGCCACACTTAGACCTAGCCTTCACCTAGACAGTCATAAAAATGGGTCTCAGAACTAGCCCTGGCTCATCGCCTCCGCAGTTTCTCTAGTAGTGGGATCCTTACCTCCACTCAAATGACTCTCGATATCTTCCTGACCAGGGCCACCGCCTCTCAGGCAGCTCCTCCAGGTCACTGCTCGGGAACTGCAAACTGTCCCTCTTTTAGGCGTACCAACCTCCTTCCCTGCCAGGATTTACTCCACCTGCCCTTTCCTGTTCTGTCCAGTTCCAGCAGCGTCAGGAGTCATAGCGACAATACACCCTCAGCCCACCAGAGGGCGCTGTGTCACGAGAAAGCCCACAACTGTTTTCCTCTCCAGTTCTCCCTTACCCCGGCGGTGACAGTCCAAAATCCTGCAGCGAGTGACTGCTGCAAACCCCTAACTGTACCAAAGAGTTTGCACCACAAGCTGCGCTGTGCGGTTTCCCAGTGTGTATGTCTTTCTTGACCCTCCACACACTGTGGCCGGAACTTTTACAGTTTGAGGAGGAAAATGATTAGATCCCAATTCCTTTTCCTCTTTTGAAACCTCCCAGGCAGATTTGTTCTGGAGGGATCTTATCAACCTCACTTTGCCTTTTTTCTTACTGTCCAGGATAGTACCTTTTCGCTTGAGGGAAGCACTCCACAGCCCCGCTGTGATGTATCCAAGTTGCAGCCTCAACTCTGAAAACCAAGACAGTTACTCGGTGATTGACAGCACAGAGCAAGGAGCATGGCCAAGCGGGACAGAGTGGGCTCGTGTGCAAGCCCTTTATGATGCTCTTACATATCACTTGATAGAATAGCCTACTGAGTGTGTTATGATTATAGTAACTGCAGGTAAGGGATGGAGGCTGCTAGCCTTGAAGGGTTTCCTCAACCAGAAGGAGAAACTGGGTTCCTGGGGTCTCCTCCTTCAGGACTAAGCACAGCCAGTTAACGGGAAAGCAAGCCCTCGTGTGGCCCCTCCTGTGCTAATTCCCATCCAAGACCATAGGACGGCCTGTTCCTCGGGGCGGTGGAAAGATC
Organism: Alexandromys fortis; assembly: GCF_014885135.2. Classification (NCBI taxonomy): domain Eukaryota; kingdom Metazoa; phylum Chordata; class Mammalia; order Rodentia; family Cricetidae; genus Alexandromys; species Alexandromys fortis. The sequence goes on from NW_026067891.1 coordinate 1,218,594, forward strand.
CATGCTGCCAACAGCAACGGAGCCTGAGGATGTGGGAGAAGGAAGCAAACATTGGGGGAAAGAGCCAGGTGGCAGGGCTGTTCTTTATGCTCCTGTGTCCCGCAGTCCTTACAGCCACAACAGTAGGCAGCCTGCTGTTCTTCACGGTCAGATGAGGAAACTGAGCCGCAGCAGATTCCGGGAGAGTTCGCAGTCTACACCTGGCTTCCCACTGACCCTGCACCTGGCTTCTTCCACACCAGTGATTCTCCAAGTGTGGTTGCCAGGACAGCAGCAGCAGCAGCAGCAGCAGCAGCAGCAGCAGCAGCAGCAGCAGCAGCAGCAGCATCTGGACTTGGTAGAGACAGGGGCATGGGCCAAGCAATCCATGTCTCCCTGAAGAAGGCTCTGAAAAAGTCAAGCTGTTGAAGGGAGACTGGTCTTGGATGAACAGAGTCCACAGTTAGAAACCCTATTATAAGTGTTGTGATTAGCTGGGCTGTGGCAGCACACACCTTTAATCCCAGTACTCGGGTGGTAGAGGTAAGAGAATCTCCGTGAGTTCGAGGCCAGCCTGGTCTACAAGAGCTAGTTCCAGGGCAGGCAACAAAGTGACACAGAGAAACCCTGTCTCGAAAAACTAAACTAAACCAAACAAACAAAAAATGTATTGTGATTTCTATGTCAACTGGAGTTTATCAAGCAAGCCATAAGGTCTGCGAAGGACTGGAGGGTGCTAGGTACTCAGGCCCAAACCCTCCTCTCCACGGTGGGTACTGGGAAGCTGCCATTTGGACAGGACCTGCCACTCAGTGCAGGCTAACCTTTGAGGACCTCGGCATAGAAGGCTTTAGACTAGACAGACCCATGGGGACGGGTGGTGTGGCCTGCTATAAACCTTGCCCCTCTATGCCCTGGGGTTCCTCTCTACAGAAGGTAGTCCTGGCAGAAAGAGATGGATTCTGGGATCAGGTTTGCTTGTTACATCTAAAAGGGGAAGCCAAGCTAGAGGTGCGGCAACAAAGGTTAGGCCATGGACTCCTTGGAGCATGGTTTCTGAATCCTGGGGCAGAAAGGAGCCAAGGAGGAGGTTAGCCCCAAACAGGTCCCATCAGATTTGCATTTTTCAGCATTACAGCCTGAGGGGGTTGAGCTGAGGAGGAGGGAGAGGAGGTGATGCTGGCTAGCAGGGGCACCAGCTCTGGGCCACACTGCCTAAGTTCACATCTCTGCTCCGCCCAAGCCCACAGCTGTGGGACCTGGGACAATGGCTTAACCAGTTAGTGTGACAGTTGCCAATCTGCCAAAGGCTCAGGAGAAGAATTAAAAGACCCATGTGACGTCCACAGGGTGAGTGCCCTGTCGGTTCTATTGGCAAAGGCCTTATCATTTCTCTGAGGGCAGAAGCAGGAAGCCAACTACCACGGTAATATAAGCACTCTAAGGACCAAGACAGGTAGTATGGTCACTGAAGGTCCTCTGAGTAGCTCTGGGGACAGTATGGCCCTCTGTCACATTAGAACAGACCCCTGTCCTCAACCTCCCAGGAGTGTAGGCCACCTGCTAGACACAGAGAGCTGGCAGGAAGGCTGACCCTGTCCTCCCTCAGCCCAGGCCTGCCCACATGACCCAGCTTCCTGTTTGTGATACCAACGTCGGAGGGAGGAAATCAACACCCCACCCAGAGCTAGAGGGCAGGAATGTGGACGTGCTGATGTGACGTCAAAGCTTGTCCCAGTTCTGAAGAGAAGGGATGGGAAGGGCTTCCTGCTGAGCCTCTGTGCCAGTGTGCTTGGCCTGCTGGAAGGAGCCCATTCAGAACTTTCTCTGTGGTTTGTTGCAGGGGTGAACGCAAGTCCTGCCCCAACACAGCTGTAGAACCTGGGCAAACCACCTCCTCCTTGCAAGTCACAGTTCCCTCTTCTATAGGACAGGAACACCAGCGCTAAAGGAGCCAGAGAGCCCATCTCGTATGAGAGAAGCCCCCCAACCCCCTTACCGTGAGCCTGTTCCTCACTGCAGGAGCCATAGAGATCCTTGTCTTCAAGAAAGACACAACCCCCCACTCTACGCTCCCCCCACCCTGGAATGGCACCTACTCTGGCTGCCACAGGCTCCTGTGCCAGCATCTGCCTGCTGACAAGGCGAGGAGAGGAAGTCGGCCACCTAGGCATGAAGCATTTCCAGGGGTGGCTAGGAGGAGCTTTCCCAGCGTTTGTGCTGTGACTCAGGCTGAAGCCTGGACTTAGGCACTTCCTGGTCCAGTGACTCAGTTTCCCCCGTTCTACAGAAACGTCACACCGCAAGACCTGCTTTTCAGCCTTGAAGAGGCATGGAGGCAAGGCTACTGCATGTCAGTGGGGCCCTTCAAATACCATGCTCGGAGGGCCTACTGTGTATGTGTGGCTCCATGCTTATGTGCACTTGACTCTCGGTTGAGCCTTACGGAGTTAGGAATACTATTGGCCCCACTGTGTGGAGCGATAAGCAGACCAAGGTAGGGAAAGAGATTGTCTAAGATCATGAAGGCAAAAATGGCTGAGCCTGGAAGGGGTGTGGCCTCCATTGATAGTAGTGGGCCATACCCCTGACCCCAGCAGGTGGTTATTTCAGGGCTTGCCTCCCCACCTCCACCCCATACAAGGTCTCCTGATCTACTCTCCCACCTGACCCTCTGGCCTCTTTCAGATTTGGTCACATACGCTATAGCAATTTAACTCAAGTCTGCCCTTCTGTAGTGGACTGCTGGTGTCCCCAGGGGCCAGGCTGGGTCTGGAGTGCCGCTCCTCTGCCCCATATGCCCCGGAGAGGACCATCTAGGTGCTCCACCCTATAAGCCTGAACTTTCCAGCTTGGCACTAGAGGAGAACTGGCATGGAGGACTGATACAGAGTGGGCAGGCCCATGGGTGCCCCTCGGAGGGCAAGAGACCAGGAGTGGGCCTGCCTGGGGCCCAGATGGGCCCTCGCTGGATAGCCTGCCCTCCTTCTCAGTTCCCCTCTGTCTTGCCCAGGGTACCACTGAACCCCACTTCAGAACCAGAGATACCTGGATTAGAATCAGGATTGGCTGTTCCCCAGACTTGTGACCTTGGGCATGCGCGTCTGTCCCTGAGCCTGTGTTCCCCAGTACTGCTACACAAACACAGGAACGACCCAGTTTCTGATGAAGACATCACATCTTTAAAAAGTCTAGAGCATGCCGGACGTGATGGCGTGTGCCTTTAATCGCAGCGTTCGGGAGGCAGACAGGTGGATCTCTGTGAGTTTGAGGCCATCCTGATCTTCAGAGGGAGTTCCAGGACAGGCTCAAAAAGCTACAGAGAAACCCTGTCTCGAAAAACAAACAAACAAAAGTCTAGTGCACCTACCATCTGACAGAGCATTCACTTAATAAACTCTGGCATTAGGTAGCTGGTGTGTATTGGCTTCTACCTATACCTAACCATACAGACACGGGGAGGAGCTCCGAGTGACCCTAAGAGCCCCTTCCCCAGGTGACCAGCAGGTGGCAGCATCGGCCCCTTGTTGGCTCACAGGCACCCTCTCTCAAAAAGAAATGTTTTGTAGATTTTTGCAGAATATTTTTTTTCCCCAGCCTAGAAGTTGGCGCTCCACCCTGAGTTACACCCGAGGTACTTACAGAGTTTCACGCCGTCGGTGGTGAGGAAGTAGGTTTAGGAGTTGAAGTCTCCTGGAGGATTTCCGGCCCGCTAATCCCATAGGCCCATGCTTCCTGCTCTCCCCCTCGCAAGGCTGCCAGATCTAGCTCTGTGGGAAGAAGCAGAGGAAGCCTCAACCTGGATACCCTTCCGCCTGCTGCCCTGCCTGCCTTTCTGAAGCCTGGGCTCTCTCACCTTCTCCACCTCTTTCTCTCTCCCTTCTTTGCTTTCTCTCTCATTCAACTCCTGTGTGCGCCACATCTACCGACAGTTCTGGTCCAGGATCAGGGTGTAGGGAACCAGACGTGACCTTTAAAGCCTTCAAGCAAAAACTGGAAAACAGGCAGTAATAAAGGAAGAAAGGTGCTTCAGACCCTGGCGAAATCTGCCTGTTGTGGTGTGACAGGGTGACCACCAGGAAGCATGGAGGAGGCCGGGAAGCCGCCAGGGAAAAGGCGAGCCAAGCGGAGGTGCAATGCTCACAGGCCCTTGGGCAAACAGTAATGTCTTGGGGGTGCACGGAGCCTGGGGCCATGCTTTTCCAAGGTGCATGAGCTTGCTACAACCCACATAGCTACCAGCACTGAGAAGCGCGCTCACTGCCTTTCCACGATGGGAAACTAGGATCCTCCGCCAAAGCAAGCTCCCTGAGGTACCAGGAGAAAAAGGAAAGAAGAGTGGATAAGTTAGCTGTGCTGGGTGCCATGTACTCTGCTGGGCTGTACATGTAGATTATCGTCACTCAAGAAGATTCCAGAGGCAATGAAATGGGGGTCTAGGAACGAGGTGACCCACCCAAGGTCATAGTCGTCATAGTCAGAGAGTAGCAGACCTGAGGTTTGAACCTGAGGCTTCCCTGAGGAAGTAGGCAACTGGTGCCCTTTGTCCTGGAACCCTTCGAGCCATCAGGAGTACCTCTTCTTCTTGGGTCCAGCAAGTCACCTGGCAGAATGTTCTTAGGATCCCTGAAGTCACCCAAGAAGATCTACTCCCATCCCACGGTGGCCTCACTTTCCTGCAACAATGTTCTCCTAGCTGTGGCCGCCACCACACCACACCAACCCTATCGCCTCTCCCTGGATGGCTCCACTCTGGGACTAGCCTCAAACGTCACAACACTATGTCTGTGCCCTCCACCGGGCTGCACCTGAACTCCTGTGGAAGTCATGACTCAACCCTATACCTGCCCCTGCACCCACACTGATAGCACTTACTTATCCATTCCTCCCCAGAGGTGAGCACTATGTGGACAGAGAAAGGGCTCCATGGATGGAAGGTCAGAGAAACAGTGGCGGCAGTGACCCGGGCCATCTGGGCCATGGGTAGAGTCAGGTGGTAGGGACAGGGCATCCGCAGACCTAGTGATGTCTGTGTGTGCAGAATAGTGATGAGTGAACCCTACGACGTGACCTGGAACATCTCCTCCTGTAGCGAGGGTGGAGTCCCCAGAGCTCAGAGCAGGATGGCAAAGTGTGTGAGGGTCTGACTCAGTCAGGAAATATGGGGGAACAGGGGAAACTGGGTACAGACACCATCCTTGCACAAGCAAGGCTTGGGCACAGCCCAAAGGACTGTCACTTGCTGTGCCATCCCTAAGCTCACTGTGGTCCATGAAGCAGGTGGGATTCTACTCTTGGTATAAACAAGGAAGCTAATGTTTCCAGAAGGAAAGGTGCTTGTCTGTGAGTCCCCAGTCAAAAAACAGCAGATCTGGGTTAAGGGACAGCTGTGGAATAATCCTTCTGTACACTGTGAAGATTTGTCGCTCAGATTGGTTTAATAAAAAGCTGATTGGCTGGTAGCCAGGCAGGAATTATAGGTGGGACAACCAAACTAGGAAAAAGATGGGAAGAAGGATGGAGTCAGAGGAGATGCCAGTCACTGAGGAAGCAGGGCATATAGAAAATGAGGTAATAAGCCATGAGCCGTGTGTCAAAGCATAGATAAGAAATAGGGTTTAATTTAAATGTAAGAGTTAGGCAGTAATGGGCCTGAGTTATTGGCCGAACATTTATAATTAATATTAAGTCTCTGAGTCAGTTATTTGGGAATAGGTGGTCAGGACAGGAAACCTCTGCCTACAGATGGTGCCTGAGAAGGCATGATAAAAGATTTTAGACACGCAAAAACGGAGCTTCCTAGTCTCATGTCCCTCATGCCAGCTGCAGTCCAGAGCCGCTTCTTCTGGCGGCTGCCAGCACACCATGAGCTAAACTGCATGGGTTCTGCAGTCTCTCACGCAGGTGGCGGTACAGAGAGGTAGCTCTCTCAGTTGCTGTCTGTGGGCTTGAGCCAGCACACTGCATGGCGGGTTTGGGTTTTGTTCATGCAGACAGAAAAGGATACACAGTAAAGACAGTAAAAAGTTAGACAGGGAAAAAAAAACCTCTAAATGAGGTATAGTGTGTTTAAAAATGTACAAAGTCTTGGGAGAGAAAAAGGATAAAGACAGTCATAGCTTTAAAAATAGTTTAAGAATAGCAAAGTCCTTAAAAAAGGACTAGAATAACAAAAAATATCATGTCACGCACATAAAGAGTTTGGATACTGTATGTTACTGTGCTGTCTTTGAATTTTTTGACTGTTAATGAAAGAGCAATAGTGGCTCGAAGACATTTGGTTATAAAAACTGTTGGACTAAATAAACCTATATATTTAAAAATGTCTTGACTTTAAAATGGAAGTTAAAAATATGTTACTTTGGGAAAGAGGTTCTGCTTGTATTTCCACAGAAAACGAAAGGCTATGGGTTCATTCAAAGTTAAAGAAAATCAGGTTTGGTCAAGGAAGACCCCCTGAAATTATGACTAGAGACATAAAGAAATAAACCTAGAAGAACTACAAGATGTGATACATATTTTACCTGCTCAAACACATAGCAAAAAGTCATCTTTGTCTGACTTATGTACAATGCATAAGTATAAGTGTTTATACTTATATTGATGCAGATATGTATGCTACTTTTAAAAGTTTGTGTATCTTCAGAGCAAGTAAACCAAATGCCAATGAAAACAGATATCCCAGGTGACATAGCATTTCAAAATGCCACTGTTACAGTTTCCTCAGAATTTTGCATCCAGAACGACTTCAAGGTTGTTGGCTGAGGTGATACAGCTTCATGGAATATTCCAGCCAGTTCTTGACCATATATAATCCTAAATTTTCTCAGAGTCCGCTAAATTTAACAGCACCCACAAACAACAGGAAGCAATCTAGAGAACTATGCCCACATTCTCAAAAGATGGGTTATAGATGTTTATTATCATTTAAAGGGGGTGGGTGGTTACAAGTTGTTATTGGTCAGGAAAAAAAGCTGAACAAATAAGATTATATTCAGAAACCTCATTGTAAAAAGAAAAGAGGAATATAGAAATGATAGGATAAAAGGGTAGTTTATTAAAAAATAAAAAAGGGTAGTTTATTGAATCTAATCCAAAACAATTATTAATCTTAAATATTTTACATTAGTATGGATTTTTGTTTATTGTTACACATTTAAAGTTAATTTTGGTATATTGTAAGTATGTTTCTACTCTTGCTTAAGGTATTGTATTTATGCAGATCATTTAAAATGTAATGTATAATTAGAAATACAGAGTAAAATTCATCTATAGTAGTCAAGCTTATAATCTTGTTAGGTATGTTTTCAACATCATACACAGATGTATTTATATAGATGGTCTTCAGAACACTTCAAAGACCTACAGAATATGATATTTAATATGTTTAATAACATAAGGCCTTTCGTGAAAGTGAGACATGTCTGCTTCTAGCAGCACCAGTCTACTTCAGAGAAGATGATGGGCACTGAAGAAACTCCATATGGAGGTTTCTTTCTTTATGGCAAAAGCTAGCCATGTGGACAAAGAAACTGCCCTTACCTCAGTTGCTGACAGTTACTGTCTAAACTGGACCAGAGGGATGCAAAAAAGAGACTTCCAAACTTTACCAACACAAGGTAGGACAGTCCTTCAAAATTCCCTGCTTCTCAAAAAAAATCTGTCAGATATTCTAAGCCTGCAGGCCAGGGATGGATGCCCCAACATTAAAGAGGAAACTCAGGTAACTGTTGGCCTAATGCCTCTGTCATTAAGTAGCATTTTCTCCTTATGGGGTCTTTGATGGAGTTAAAGACTAAATAGTTAACCTTATAGTTTTTCTTAGTTATGATTTGAAAAAAAAAAGGAAATTAGGTATAAAACTTTAGGCCCACAAAGATAAATTAGATAGTAGACTATTTTCTTTAATTTTGTCAAGTACAAATAGACTGGATATTATTACTGTTATTCTTACTTGATAACTGTCTACTTTTACTATGTTAAAGTTAAGACCTTCCTTTTCAATTGTACACAAAGGGAGAAAAACTGGGAATAATCCTTTCATACACTGTGAAGATTTGTTACTCGGATTGGTTTAATAAAAAGATGATTGGCTGGTAGCCAGACAGGAATGATGAAGATGATTAAAAAACTAAGGGACATCCATTCTTCATTGAGCCTATAATTCGGGTTCTTAGAAAAGCTAAATAAGAAGGAGAACCCAAAGAAAAACATATAGGCATCCTCCTGAATATTAACCTTCATCAGGCGATGAAAGGAGACAGAGACAGAGACCCACATTGGAGCACCGGACTGAAATCTCAAGGTCCAAACCAGGAGCACCAGGAGAGAGAGCACGAGCAAGGAACTCAGGACCGCGAGGGGGCACCCACACACTGAGACAATGGGGATGTCCTATCGGGAACTCACCAAGGCCAGCTGGCCTGGGTCTGAAAAAGCCTGGGTTAAAACTGGTCTCGCTGAACATAGCGAACAATGAGGACTACTGAGACCCCAAGAACAATGGCAATGGGTTTTTGATCCTACCGCACCTATTGGTTTTGTGGGAGCCTAGGCAGTTTGGATGCTCACCTTACTAGACCTGGATGGAGGTGGGTGGTCCTTGGACTTCCCACAGGGCAGGGAACCCTGATTGCTCTTTGGGCTGACGAGGGAGGGGGACTTGATTGGAGGAGGGGGAGGGAAAGGGGAGGAGGTGGTGGGGAAGAGACAGAAATCTTTAATTAATTAATAAAGAAAAATAAATAAATAAAAAAAAAACTAAGGGACAGATACTGGTGTTTAACCTGAAGATCCAAAAAGAAAAACAGTCACTCACTGACCCTTACCTCGACCTCAGTCTAAAATGGCGATCCTTCCTCCAGGAATTTCAGAATGAAACTGAGAGCTGTTTCCTCCCGTTTTATAATTTTCTCTAGGGCTGGGATTAAAGGCGTGCACCACTGGAATTAAAGACATGCACTGCCCAGTTTCAATGGCTACTAGTGTTGCTACTAAGATAAAAAGGTGTGTGCTACCACTGCCTGGTCTGTAAGGCTAACAAGTGGAGCTGTTTTACTCTCTGATCTTTAGATAAGTTTTATTTATTAAAAATACAAATGAATTGCCACTATGTTGGAACAACCAAACGAGGAGAAGGGTGGGAAGAAGGGTGGAATCAGAGGAGACACCAGTCATCCAGCTGTTGAGGAAGCAGGATGTATAGAAAATGAGGTAAGAAGCTATGAGCCATGTAGGAAAGCATAGATAAGAAGTAGGGTTTAATTTAAATGTAAGTGTTAGGTAGGAATTGAAAACGAAATTTATGCCCTGGCAAAGCTGAAGCATGCATGGGCAGCCTGTATATGGCGGTTCTGTTGAACTTGTCCATATTGGGTTTCATAGTCTAAGTTGATAAGGATGACTGACCATGTCTCTTCCTCAAGAGGGCACCAGATCTCATTACAGATGGTTGTGCCACCATGTGGTCGCTGGGAATTGAACTCAGGACCTTTGAAGAGCCGACAGTGCTCTTAACCACTGACTCATAGGTATTACTAATAATAATAGGTATTAGTAATAAGCCTGAGCTATTGGCTGAGCATTTATAATTAAGTCTCTGTGTCAGTTATTTGGGAGGCAGTTACTAGTTATTTGGGAGCAAGCTGTCAGCACAGGAAAACTCTGCCTACAGGGGACCAGATGGAGATGACCCAGTGACCATGGGTAACAGGTGCTCACAGGGGTTCAGGAATGAGTTAGGGATGCTGGAGACTCTGAGGGGATAAGGCTTTCAATGAAGGGCCTATGGACTGGAACTAGTCTCAAGGGAGTATTCAGGCACACTCTCCAGGACTGGCTCTCCAACCAGCCCACAGAGGAAGTGACCTAACACACAACCTGACATTCCGGGCTGTTCACTGTGACCTTTCAGCAGGTCCATGCTAGGCTGTGACTTGGCCCTGGAGTTGCTCTGCCCTTAGCAAACCCTCCAGCCTTGTACCCTCCAAGCCTTTCCTGGCCCCCGTGTCCACAAGCTGACCATTTACTTAAACCCCATACCTCTCTCTAAGGTCTGCACGTCTTTACCCAGGCCATGCTCCTCTGTGGCTCTGCTGGGGTGACTCCCAGAAGGCTCCTCTGCTACTTCAAGAGCCACCTCTGGTTTTGTGGGCTCTGATGATTCATTTGCTGGCAGATGGAGGGCACCGCACTCTGCCAGGACCCCAGATCTGCCCAGCTCTCCTCTCTGTGGGTGGTCCTGCTCTCCACCAGGCTGTCAGAACAGCCTCAATGGCTGTTCGGTAGTCGGCCTCAACTAACCAGGATGTCAGGGTCTGGCTTCACCTCTCCCTCACTTGGGTGTCTACAGTGCGGGCAGCATCTAGCTGGCATCTCTACCTTCGTTTGTGAAGGGAAGGAAGGGGCACTTTGTAATGGGCCAGGTAATTCTATCATGACATCATTTGACTTAATGGCTGGGCGGCAAGGATGTTTTAGAGAAAAGGCCAATACATGAAGCATGGTGAGCATCATCGTAGGTGGGGCATCCACGGGGCAAAGCAGAGATGACCATAGTGCCAGCCTGGGAAACATGGATGTAGACATACAGAGCAGATTAATCTCAGACCTGAGCGCTAGATACACTTATTAATTTAAGATTTCTTTTTCTCTTTCGCCTGCATATGTACGTGTGATCATGTATGAACCTGGTGCCTGTGGAGTTCAGAAGGGGTAGTCAAATCACCATGGATCACTTCAGGAAGGTTGTTAAACTGCCGTGTGGGCGCTGGGACTTGGACCCAGGTCCTTCTAAGCACTGAGCTCCAAGGAGCTCTCCAACCTAACTTTCTGGCAGCATCCATGGACGGAAGTGACTCCAGCTTCCGCCGGGTGGGGACAGGACACGTTCTTTTGAGAGCCATTTGCTTCACTGACCCAATTAATAGCAAAGGTTATAAGCGTGAAGCAATCGCCCCACCAACGAAGCGGCAGATTGGCAAAGCCCTCTGACGCCAACCGGAGCCCTCTGACGCCAACCGGAGCCCTCTGACGCCAATCGAGCTTCAGCAGCAATGCTGCCCAGCCTCACACCCCCTCAGATACCTTCCCATCCGGCCACCAAGTCCCTTGGGCAGATTTGTCTTGGACCTCTGCACCAAGAAAATATTATATTGCTTCTGCTTTGAAGGAAGGGTCGAGACACAGAGAGGCCATAGCTGGCCCCAGATTGCCTGGTTGGGATGCGCTCTGAAATGCTTGGCTCCAGAGCCTGTGTCTTGGACAGGCCATTTTGCAGAAGGGAATCCTGAGACCCAGACCAAAAAGGAGCTGGGCAGGGACTCCAGGGGTCTGTACTGAATCAGAGACTAAGTACGGGGACTGGTGTGCTGCTGTGTGTGGCAGGGTGAGGTGTAAGGCCCTTCTTGCCTCAGAGTGGCCTGGCTGGCCTTGCTGGGATGGCCTGCTCTCCAGCCGCCTCTCCCACATGTTGCAAAATTTCTCACACAGGTAGACCACTGCTCCCTGGTGAGAAGACTGTGGGCTAGCCTGGGAACCAGAGGAACCCAGAGGGTGGAACTGGATGCCACCCTAAGGGCTTGTGCTTGGCACTGTTGTGTCTTCATAGCCACTGTAGTGGAAACATGGTGCTCTCGTTTTCCAAGCAGTGCTGCTGAGGCCCAGAGATGTTCAATGTTCTACCCCAGGAATATGATGGAGGCAGAAACAGAGTTAAAACACAGGGCCTGCAGGCACTGGGAACTTTCAGTATCTACCCCCTTCCTTCCCAGTGCACATCAACTCCACAACTCCAAGGCTTGAGCTCTGCTGGCTAGAACCAGTTAACAGGTATTGATTAGGGGTGTTCACATGACCCCAAATGGTCTAAATCCATATTATAAACATTGGTTTGGGGGATGGTTATATGATAAAGGACAGTTCCATCAGAGAAACTATCCAGTGACCTTTCATATGGATGCTAGGATCTGTCTCCTGCTCTGCAAGGCTGAGGAGCCCCACATGCTATGTGGGCGCTGAGCATGTGTGGAGAGTCCAAGGTGAGGCTGCCCACTCTCAGTGTTCATACACAGCAGACAACGAACCCTGCTATCGTGTGAGCTGGGGAGGGGTGCGGGGCTTTCTCTTCCTTACAGGAGCACGCATTCTGTCACCCACAGAGTTGAGAACTTGGGTCTTCCCCTGACATGAACTCATGTGTCTCCAAAGAACACTGCTGAGCCAGGTGGTGACAGCACATGCCTTTAATCCCAGCACTTGGGAGGCAGAGGCAGGCCCAATCTCTGTGAGTTCAAGTCCAGCCTGGTCTACAGAGTGAGTTCCAGGACAGCCAAGGGGGTTACACAAAAGAAACCCTGTCTCCAAAAGAGAGAGAGAGAGAGAGAGAGAGAGAGAGAGAGCCCTGTTGATGAGCTTTATCTCAGTTTTACAGATGGGGAAACTGAGGCACATCAACCTTACGTAATTTACAGTGGCATCTTAATTTGAAAGGCGGCAGCATAAGAATGCTATGTCTTCGTGTGGATATTATTGACTTCCAGAGACTCTGAGCCGGTGGCCACATCTCTTCATTAAAAAGCATCACTCGGTCCTGGGGATGTGGGCTCAGCAGGTAGAGTGCCTGCCTAGCATGCTCAAGACCCTGGGTCTGGCCCTCAGTGACACATAACCTGAAATTCTAGCACCACGCCCAGGAGGTGAAGGCAGGAGGATCAGAGTTCAGGGTCAGCTTCCCTGGCACAAAGAGACCGAGGCCAGTCAGGGCTATCTATCTAAAAAGAGGGAGATCAATAAGTGTAAAAGGGCATTAAAGTCATGGTCTCAACAGCCTGAAACTTTGTCCTTGGAATCGTCTGAGGATGGGAGGAGTTGCCAAGAAAAAAAAAATGGACTGCTCACATGGGATTCGCCATTCTTTAAAGCAGAATCTGGTGTCAGAATTTCTCTGCTTGTGCACAGCCCACACTGTGGGAACCTAAAGCAGACACGGTCCCCAGACTTACCAACAGCTCCTCCATCCCCTTTCCTCATTTGTAACACAAAGCAATGTCCACGTTGAGCCATGGTTCTCAACCTTCCTGATGTCGCAACCCTTCCGTACAGTTCCTCATGTTGTGCTGGTAAAATCTCTTTCTCTACTACTTCATAACTGTAATTTTGCTGCTGTTATGAATTATAACGTAAATAGTTTAGGAGATAGAGGTTTGTCAAATGGTTCAAGACCCACGGGTTGAGAACTGCACGCAGCTTTAATTCCTGAAGTCATCCTGCTCAAGACAAAATAGAAAAAGGAGAAGGGGGCAGAACAGAAGGAGGGGCAGTTTCTCCCTTGCAGAAAATGTCAAAAGTGCGCAGGACATGGAAACACATGACCGTTATCAGCATGGAATCAATTCACTTGCTGCCAGGGGCTGCTGGGTGCCTTCAGGTCAGGGTCATGGCTAGAATGCTGTTGTTTGTATCTATGTGAACCCTGAGAACACATGGAGGCGTCTTCAGTTCACAGAGAAAAAGTCAGACAGATCCAGTCTGACCCGGAGCTTGGGCTGTGAGCCACCAGGGCCTCCCCACCCCAAATGCAGAACCTGAACAAGTCAGACTGAAGGCTGTGCTATACACAGTGTGCCTGTGTTCTGCAGAAGTGTCAAGGTTGGGAGATAGGCAGGTTAAGGAAGCCGCTCTCTGCTATGGGTTAAAGAGAGAAAAGAGATGTGACAGGTAGAAAAAGCCATCTGATCCCAGAGTGATCGTGTGTGTAAGACTGTCACATTGTGTCAGGGTGTCAGCGTCACACTGTGACTGGGGTGGGAGACGCTGGAATATGGAGGGTGAAGAGTCATTGCATTTATAGTTATTCTCAAAGGGCTGGAGATACGTGCACAGGGGCTTCTTTTGCTGTGTGTGTAGGAGGGGGTTAGAAACCAAGATCAAGGGGTGGGAGATGGCACGCCATGTAAGCATGAGGTCCAGATCACGCAGAGAAGCCAGCAGGTGTGGTAGGTGCCTGGAATCTGAGCACTCGGGGCAGAGAAAGGGATCCCAGCAAGCTCTGAGATGAGCAACCAAAAACCCAGTGACAGTGGCAGAGGAAGACAGCTGGTGTCAGCTTTGGGTTTCCACACACACATCCACACAGGTGTGGCACCCCACAAACATACACCAGTGTTCACATACATGTGAACATCACACACACATGTGCCTATACCACAACACACACACACACACACACACACAAAGAAACCAAGATCTGGGCATACTTAAGGTGTAGGGGGAGGAGGGAGGGAGAGAAAAAGAGACAGGGAAAGAGAGAGAGAGAGAGAGAGAGAGAGAGAGAGAGAGAGAGAGAGAGAGAGAGAGTCAGAGAGACACATACAGACAGAGACTCAGGAAGACAATCAGACAGGGAGATAGAGACACTGAGAGACAGAGACCCAGGAACAGAAAGATACAAAGAAAGAGACACAGATGTAGACAACAGAACATACAGAAAGACAGAGCTGGATAGACAAGAAGAGAGTGGAGAGAAAAAGAGACACAGAGAGAGGGAGACAGAAAGGGCAGAGGCAGAGACAGATCAGCGAGGCAGGCAGGCGGCTGGTTTGAGGCAGAATTTCTCAGCCTGTCACTGTTGTCACTTTGGCCCAGACAGTAGTCTGATGTGAGAATCATCGCCTCCCTTGCCCTACCCACTAGGTGCCAGCCGCATCTCTGACTATAACAATTCAAGTGCCCTTGAATTGTCCCAGAGGGACCCAGCTGAGTGGCAGAACCTAGGCGAAGGGCTTCTAGAAGCGTATGTAACTCTATTGGTTCTCTTGCAACTTTAAGACTGAACCAAATAAAACGCTAAGAAAAGGAACCACTCTACCCCACAGGAAGTGGTTCTGAGTAATGCGTGTGGTTGGCAGAGGGGGATCCTCCCCCGGTGAGTTTAGCATGCCTGTGGCTACCTAAGAGTACTGTGAGGCATGCCGAGTTGCAGCCATGTATGTTAGTCTTGGGCTAGTTGGCAACATCTGTGCCTACACCTGGACTCAATTAATGGACCATGGCATAGAATATGTCACCAGCTGACATGCCAACACCAAGAGTCAGCCAGGATGGGGAAGAAACCAGAAAGCCAGCCCTGAAGAACAGTGTTGGGAAGGTATCCTTAGTCCAAGCAGAGAGGTGGCAAGGTAGTTCAGTGAGTGGCTTGGGACCATTGCGTGACCTCGAGGGTTAGGAAGCTCGCCTGGGAAACTGGGTGCTCTTTAAACACCAGATCCAACTGGATGGTGTTTCAGCACATCTTCAGCATGGGAGAGCAAACCTGAGAGAGGAGCCAGCCTGTGTCTGGAAAAATCATTCAGGCAGAGGGAAGAGCCAATGGGAAGTGTCAAAACAGGACCTTGCGCCTTTCCAGCTTGGGCCCAGCAGAATGGCTCCCGCAAAGAAGGGTGGAGAGAAGAAGAAGGGCCGTTCTGCCATCAACGAGGTGGTGACCCGAGAATACACCATCAACATTCACAAGCGCATCCATGGCGTGGGCTTTAAGAAGCGTGCTCCTAGGGCACTCAAAGAAAGCCGGAAATTTGTCATGAAGGAGATGGGGACTCCAGATGTGTGGATTGATACCAGGCTCAATAAAGCCGTCTGGGCCAAAGGAATAAGTAATGTTCCATATCGTATCCAGGTACGTTTGTCCAGAAAACGTAATGAGGATGAGGACTCACCAAACAAACTCTACACATTGATAACTTACGTGCCTGTTACCACATTCAAAAATCTACAGACAGTCAATGTGGATGAGAACTAACCTACTGAATCTCAAATAAAGTTGGAGAACAGCCTTCAAAAAAAAAAAAACAAAACAGGACCTTGCCAGCACTGTCAGGGGGTGAGGTGAGGGTGAGGGTGAGGGTGGGGGCAGGGGGGCAGTGTGGCCTAAGAGGAGGGTCCACAGCAGCACGTAAATCAGGGATGTGACGGGGCAAGTGTGTTCTACCAGAAGCCACACGGGACTCACCTCATCCCAATGGTGACTGAGACACAGTGGTCCCAAGGTATACCACTGCAGTACAGAGAGGCACTGAGAGTCAAACCAGGAATGTGGTCTTACAGTGTGGTAGCTCTGAGCAAGGCTGACTTGGAGAAGATATTGTTGATTTGTAACAAGAGCCTTTGGGGTCCAGCTCCAACGCTCTCTCAGGGATCAGAAAGGAAGCAACAGCCAGCAAAGGTCTCGGTGTCTGAGGGCGAGGGAGTCTTTCACTACATGTTTCTCCAAATCAATCTCTTTGTTGTTCTGTCTCAGTCTAATTCTCCTGTACTGCTTCTAATTCCTCCTAGCTTCTTCTTTTGGCTTCTTCTTCTCTAGCCTAAAACCTTTTCTCCTTACAGGAGCCTTAAGGCAATAAACAAATTACAAGAGTTATCTCTCATTGGTCAAAAGCACATTCCTCGGGTAAGCGACGTGGAGTTTAGTCATTGCCATGGCAACACAAGGGTCCAAGGTTACAGGAGTAAGGCTGTGACCTGAGGGCGGGGGTACAGTGTCCAGTGAGATACACTTTGAGATATAGATCTTTAATTAACAGATTGGCAAGCCAGGAATCGGCATGTTTTTCTTAGGGTGCTGTGTTGTAGCAGCCTTGGTTGGACATCTGTGGCTCTGACCTTGTGCATAGTCATAAAGTTCCAAACTTATGACCTATTTACAAAAGCCTTTGGTCTAGTTTGAATTTGTTTTGAAGCAAAAGTAAGCTAATTGTGTGCAATTAGTCTGAGCAAAAGAACAAGGCCGACTTTAAGTGTCTAGAGTCGTCATGGGGCAAATTGATCTAGTTATGAAGCATGTCCCAGTACATATTCTATATATCAAAACTATACAACTAAACGAAAAGTCATCTTCCTGACTACCCATAGATATATGCTCCCATAGGACTGAGATGTGACCATGAGACTACATATACATATCACATGAGACCACACACTACAATGCAGGTATTAGGGAGACACCAAGCTGCTTTAGCAAGAGTGAGCACCAGTTTCAAGAGTCGATGGTCCTGCAGGCCTTTCCTGGACAGGATTAGCCTCCATCAGAGTTGTCCCTCTGGTGGGTTGGCATCTGAATTAGCAATTGTCATATGCTGTATATTTCCACAGTCTCTGACAGATTTGGGTAATATTTGAAAGTCAAGTGTGCTGGCTAGTCTTAAATCAACTTGACACAAGCTAAAGTCATTTGAATGGAGGAAACCTCAACTTTCAACTGAGAAAATACCTTCATAAGAGCTGGCTGTAAGGCATTTTCTTTTCTTCTCTTTTTGTTTGTTCGGGTTTTTTTTTTTTGAGAGGGTTTCTCTGTGTAACAGTCCTAGCTGTCCCAGAACTAGCTCATGTAGACCAGGCTGTCCTCGAACCCACAGAGATCAGCCTGCCTCTGCCTCCCAAGTACTGGGATTAAAAGCATGTGCCACCACTGCCTGGCTGTAGGGCATTTTTCTTAACAAGTGATTGACGGAGGGCCCAGCCCAGTGTGGGTGGTACCATCCTTTGGTTGGTTGTCCTGAGTTCTATAAGAAAGCAGGCTGAGCAAACCACAGGGAACAAGCCAGTAAGCAGCACCTCCATGGCCTCTGCCCAACTCCTGACTCTAGGTTCCTGCCCTGTTTGAGTTCCTGTCTTGATTCCCTTTGATGAAGAGGAGTGATGTGGAAGTGTAAGCCAGATAAACCCTTTACTCCTGAACTTGCTTTTTGTTCATGGTGTTTTCTCACAGCAATAGAAACCCTAACTAAGACACCAAGTCAGTTAGACCCCCCTAATAGATTATATTTGAGTGTGAGGGACAGACATATCAAGGGTCCCTCTGAGCCTCATAGCTAGAGATGCCAGCTGTTTTCAGAGAGGAAACCAAGGTCAAGATAGTAAAGTAGTCTGTCCATGGTCACACAACACTTGTTGATTTGAATCCAGGACTCTGGCTTTGAAATCTCCTAGTTCCTTGCTGGCTCTCCAGTCTGCATTTCATTTTATGTCTTTGTTTTGTTTCATTTGTGACAGGATCGTGCTACATAGGCTAGTCTAGGACTCAGAAATCCATCCTCCTGCCTCAGTCACCCAACTTCACTGAACTTTGAAAGAACTGTTTGCAGGGAGTGACCAGAAGAATCACAGTCAGTCTCCTGACCTGGTGCTTGTTTCTGGGTTGTGAAGTTACACTTTCTTCACAGTGTGAAGTGTAACCATGGAACACACAGTCCTTGGCTTGCACAGTACCCAGTATCCACCAGTCCTCCAAAACATCATGGTCAAACTCAAGAGTCAAAGGAGAGGGCAGACCCAGGCTGATGTCATACGACCCATCTTTTCCTCCTAGTTATATTGGAAGACCAGGGTTGACATCTGTATCCCCCTGATAAAGAGCCTGGTCACACAAGCCCACAGCTCAATGCCAGCCATGCCAGGCTCTGAGGCAGAATAGCACAGCCATGGGGCCTGGGTATTAACTCTTCAGGCAGACTATATAGATAGACTAGACAGCAGGATTCAGGAGCCCTCACCCCAGCCATGCCTCTCCCTCCCACACTCCCCACTTGTGGCCAGGTTACCTTGACGTTTTACTTGGTGGTTTTTGTTTCACTGGGTCAGATGCTTCCCTCGGTATCCCAGGGATGGGGACAGCACCTCGGGATGTCTGGCACTGATCTGCTCCTTCGCCCCCATCCAGGTTGGAACGCTGTTGCCATGGAGAGACATCAACAGGCCTGCACAATGTTTGGGCAACACAAACTGGAAGATTGCTCTTCTTCCCGGAGCCCAGGCCCAGACATGCCAGGGTGTGGGCTGGGGGTGGGGCAGGGAAATTCTGGGGCACCACATGACAGTCCCAGACTAGAGTAGTGACAGTTCCGCCAGCACCCTTTAGTACAGAACTCTTCTCATCCACCATAGTGACTATTACTCCTAATTCACAGCCGGGGAAACTAAGGCCAGTGTTCTTGCCTCTGCCATGGGCCTCTGCTAAGCTCAACAAATGGCTTGGGTATTCCATCCACAGCTCTTTCCCTACGGCTTGCTTAAAAGGTTCCTCATTGACCTCACCCTAGGGCTTTCATCGGGTCTTGGGCCTGACCACTCACTAGCAGTGAGATCCTGCCTCTGAGCATCAGCTATTCGGTGATCTGTAAGTGGAATTGTGATCATACATTCTTTACCAACTCTATTGGGTACAGGTAACCATGGGTTAGGGAGCAGTATGTGTTTAACCAGCTTCCCAGGGGATTCTGGGATGTGCTTAGATTTGGGCATCATTTTATGACATTCACCAAATCATGCCACTTCACTGCCTTGAGGTCTTCTTCCATGGATCCCCATTTCCTTCTGGACTGAGTCAGAAGGTCTTAGTGAAGTTAAATGAATTAGGAGTATTGTTAACTCCTAAGTCATCAGCATGCTAATCTATGGGAGCTCCTCACTGAGTATCTTAGATAATAAATGAATTAGACTTCTGAAACCCTGTGCCCAGGAGTTTGGGATGAAGGATTGTGACTCCCAGGAGTTTCCCAGGGGCTGGCCCAAGCATTTTTCACAGGTGACCTAGCTCCATCCTCACGGTCACCAAGGCAGCTGCATGGCTGTTCTCTGGAGAATGAAGGGCACAGAGGGTCAGTGGACTGAGGTTCCAAGAAGCATCTTGCTCTGATGTGGGAAGTCCTTCTGTATATGTGTTGCTTTTATTGGTTAATGAATAAAGAAACTGTCTTGACCTGCTGATAGGGCAGAGTAGAACTAGGCAGGAAAAACTATACTGAATGCTAGGAAAAAAAGGCAGAGTCATGGAGAGAAGCCATGCAGCCCCACCGGAGACAGACACTGGAACTTTACCCAGTAAGCCACAGCCTTGTGACAATACACAGATTAATGGAGATGGGCTAATTTAAGATATGAGTTAGCTAGAAATATGCTTAAGCTATTGGCCAAACAGTATTGCATATAATATGGCTTCTGTGTGGTTATTTCGGGGTTGCGCAGCTGGGAACTAACCAGCAGAGCCTCCTACAATAAATTAATCTCAGAGTTGTGGATTCAAGCCCCATATTGGGTGCCAATTTGTTGTAAGGAGGCAGCTCGTTCATTTCTGGCTGCCCAGAACTGAGATAATCACACAGAAACTATATTATTTGAAACACTGCTTGGCCATTGACTCTCACGTACTTTTAGCAAGCTCTTACATATTAAATTAACCCATTTTATTATTTTACATTTACCATGAGGCTCATGACCTACCAGCAAAGATCTGGTGCGTCTGTCTCTGGCAGGGTTACATGGCGTCTCCCTGACTCTTCCTTCTTTCTCCCAGAATTCAGTTTAGTTTTCCCTGCCTAGCTCTATTCTACCCTGCTCTGCTATAGGCTCAAAGCAGTTTCTTTATTCATTAACCAATAAAAGCAACACATATACAGAAGGAATTCCCACATCACTGCTCGATCGCACAGTCAGAGTGAGGCCAGCCTTTGAACCTCTGTCATAGTGTTTTGAGCACATAGTCTGCCCTGGCTGCACTGATGAAGGGGTGCCAAGCAACAGGTCCAAGGCATGCATCACAACATCATCTTCTAGGAGCCCATCATCTTATGGACTAACATCTCAGGTCACACAGGGCCAGAAGGGAAGGCCTCCAAAGCTTGTCAGGAGCCTTCAGCTTTATACAGGAAGCTGTGGAGAATAGCCAAGATAGAACCCAGACACCAGGCCACTGGAGTTCCAGATTCAGTTGGGCTGGAATAGGGCCCTGGGGTGTCAGCACTGCTGGTGATATGGGAACCATACTCTGAGAACTGACACTGAGGAAGGAACACACAGCAGTGAGGAGCAGGGTTGGGTACCCAAGCCATCTACAGTAGTAAGGGCTACCCCAGAATTAGGAGGTTGTGGGCCGACGGCCTCTTGTACTGTCTTCTATGAGAAGCAATGACTCAGTCACGTGGTCCTGAGTCGATGGGACAGGCAGGATATTGCTATGTGCCCCTTCCCCCTTCAGGGAACAGCCTGCCCTCACTCTCTGTCTCCACAGCAGACTCAAGCAAGCCTGGCAGAGAAATGGGCTGTCAGGACAAGCCCAGGGTCTTATCCCTGGCAATCCCCTGCCCCAAAGGCTGTATATCAGGAGAAGCTGGCTGTTTCCAACAGTCCAAGTTCTCAACAGTCTTGTCCCAACACCCCATTAGAAGGACCCACCCTGGAAAGTCCCCTTCCCCCTGCACCTTCAGATGGACCAGCTGCTGGTACCGGAGGGCCTTTCAGTGGAGGAAGGGGCTTCAGCCTTCACTGGCCACAAAAACCTCCACACATCTGTCCCAGGGGTCCTATCTCTCAAGGAAAGACAGACTGAAGTATCAAATGGACTAGCATCTGGAAGATCATCTCTGGCAACTGTAGATAGACTTTCCAAAATACCCCAGGGCCCAGGATGGCCTGCCTCAGTTTCCACTGGTCCAAATCCCTCCATCCCCTCTTCTTCCCTCCACTTCTTTTTCTCCTTCCATCCCTTCCTTTCATCCCTTCCTCCCTCTTTCCTTCTCTCCCTTCTTCCCTCTAGTCTGCCATCCCTCCCTCCTTCCTTCTCTCAGAGCTTGCTCTTTATAAGGAAGGGCAGTAATGCACGCTTTATAAATAATTGGTTTATAGATTTCATAAACAAGTCCTAAAACCACTTGAGGCAGAGAGAAGCATGCTAAAGACAAACTAAGGAGAAAGGGGACTAAAGAGGAGAGCTGGAGTGAGGAGGAAATTGGGGGCAGACCTCTCTAATGCAGCTCTCTCTGGGTAATGACCTGGAAGAGGAAGTACCAGCCCTGGGAGCATCTTGGGAAGGGCAGGGATCATATACAGAGTCAGAGAGCTAGGCAGGGCGGCCTGAAGGGGTGGTTGTATGGAGGCTGGAGAGGCTGGGGCCCTAGATGGTGGAGGCTGTCAGAGGGATGTAGTGAATGGGGATAGGGAAGACTAGAGAGTTCAGGGCTGCTCCTAGGTTTGGGGCTGAGGGCTGAAGGACAGGATAGTGAGGTTCTGATGGGAAAGAGGGAAGGGAGACGCTCTGGTGACCAAGACCAAAAGATGAGTGTGGATTCCGGATACACAGAGAGAGCATCAGAGTTCAGAAGCAAAACTCAGTCCTGCCCTGGGGTAGATCCCAGGGTATCAGAGCAACTCCTGGTGAGTCTGAAGCAGGGAATTCTGGGACAAGAAATGTGGGTCCCTCTGAGAAGCCACTTGCTACAAGTAGCCTCTCTCTTATTACGTTGCTTGTTGCAACCATGACTAGGTTTCTTCAATATTTTAAAATCAAAGATTTTGCTACGTGCCAAGCACCGGGTCAGCTTCCACACACTAGTGCCAAGGGTGGCCTAGTTACCACCCGGTTCTTTCAAAGAGAGGAGTATTGTGTCCAGGGTCATACAGCTGAGAATTTTAGACCCAGGCAGTCTGGTCCCAGAGTCTGACCACCATACTTAGTATCTGAATGCACACACACACACACACACACACACACACACACACACACACACCACACACACACACCCCACAATGCATTTGGGGAAATGAGCTCGTGGTGCAGGATTCTGACTCAACTTGGTTTTACCCACAGGTCTGAATTCTCTTGTCCTCTTGATAAGTATGGCCCAGCACAATGAGGAGGAGCCTGGGAAACTACCCAGACAGGACAGTCTGTGCCCAGAGAGCATGAGGCTGTACATGACACACACAATGTCCTGGCTACCCTCTATCCTGTGAGACCTCAAACGAGTCACCTTCCTCCCCCAGCCTCCCTTTCTGCCTCCCTGTAGTAGAGACAATGACGCCACCCGTGGGAATTCTCATGGGAGTTCCACGAGAATCCATCCATAATTTCTGTCTTCTTTATGTTAGTGGGGACCTGTTCCACTACCATTCACTGAAGGAAACTCCTTCATGGTCTGGGATCACCATCTCAAGTATCTATTGATGACTGACTGACTGACTGAATGCTGGGACGTTCCTTGGCATCTCAGAGATGCTGGGAAAAGAGGGTAACACGAGGTTGATGGGTGGGTCTTGACTGCTTTGCACCCCAACCTAACCACCATCACTAGGGAGACGCCAGGCCACAGAGATTTTCCACTGTCACAGACATAGCAGGTCCGACCCCTGTTAGAACCTGTGCAGGGGTGGGCAGCCCCACCTTCCCCCTGCCAGTGTTCACACATCTCTTCCGTTTGTATCCAAGCCAGAAAGCAGCGGGATGCTGGGCTCAGCCCAACCTCTAGAAGTCTCGCTCTCACTGCCTCTAGCCCTGCAGGCCCCCAGAAAGACAGCGGGATAAGGGAAGCTTCCTCCAGGAAGGAGGTATGTTACAAAGCTGTCTCCTCCAGCGGAGCCCCTGCCTCCTCCCACAGCATCAGGTATCCATAGACACCTGCATCTCCTAGGGAAAGACATAGCAGACATCGGGGAGGAACGGAGAGACAGCAGCGTGGCACCCCCTGCCTCCGGCTAGTTATGCTTAGATTTATTTTTATAAATTTTCCCCCACTGGAGATGAACTGCTCTCAAATCACAAGGAAAGAAGCTCCTGAATTTATTTGTTTGGGGGTTATTTGTGTTTGTTCTTCTGTTTTGTTATATTGAGGTCGGATTTCACTTTGTAGCCCTGGCTGGCCAGGAACTCATTCACTAAGTAGACAAGCTGGCCTTGAACTTAAAAGTCTTGCCTTCCTCTGCCTCCTGAGTGCTAGAATTAAAGGTGTGTATCCCAACACCTGACCTCAAAATACCTTAGTTTTCACATTGAAAAGCAAAAGTAATTACATAACTTTATGTGTGCACGTGATCTAGGTGGGACAGAACATGACTTGTGACTAAGAATCACACATGCGTGTGCAGCACCTATATTCAAATAAGAAATCATGAGTAAGCCGGAATGACACAGGCAAGCTCCCTAGCTGTCCCTGATGCGTCCAAAGATAAGGTCTGCTGATTCTTTCAGTGGACTGTCCTAGGACACTGTGAGCCCCTGTGTCCCTGTCTGAAGAGTTGGCATTTGGTAGAGGACACAAATGTTTCTGAACGGGCACATTAACAGTGCTTCTAAAGTTGAAGATGCCACGGCATCTGTGAGCAGAGAGCATGCTGGGAGTGGCTGAGGGACGTGCTCCACATCTGTGCCAACACACGCTGTATTCTCATACAGGCCCCCAGGGAGGCTCCGGCACCCACAGCACCCCGTCCTGAGCTGCAGGTAGTCCTGAGCTGCCCACCAGGTCAAGGTGGATAAAACAAATTTGTTCATCTCTGAACTCTGGGCTCTCAGCTCCGGAGGCTCGGGCAGAACTCAGGAGGACTGTGGGACTATGGGAAGTAGATCAGAGAGAAAGGGCAGTGGACATGGGGCTTTTATTCTAGAAGTGAGTAAGTCCTCAATATATAAAAGAGGGGAGAAGGAAACCCCTAGGACAGGCCTTGAAGGGACCCTCGAGGTCCTCCTGCAGACACAATCTCTTCCCTCTTCTGTCCTGGGGATGAGCCTCATCACATATGAGGTCTTCTGAGAGGAAAATGCCCAGGACAGGGGAAGGGACATCATTGCTCCCTCCTGTGTCACAATGCAAGGGTTTTATGTCTGTTTTCCCCTCTAGCCTGAGTTCCTGGTATGTGGGGTGAGTGGTCCATCTGCATCTGTGTCTAGGACAGCCAAACAGCATCTAAGAATCTGCAATAGACTACTGCACCTATTGGATGAGGGAGGGAGGGGGGAATGGATGAATGAAGGAATGAAGGAATGAATGAGTGAATGAGTGAATGAGTGAATGTGATTCGCTGTCACCACATTTCCACCCCTTTTCAGTGAGGACACGAGAATGAGAAAGAATTTGGGCCTTTGTTCGCTGAACTTCTAGCATGTTCCAGGTCCAGCTGTTGTCGTCAAGGTCATGTGTTCCGGCATAACTATGTTGGCATGTTAATCCACTCTGCATGGTGCATACTTTGACTTGGGGGCTTCGGTTTTCCTTTTTAAAGAAATGTGAATGTTGATTCTCCTCCTAAGGGTGCAGCCAAGAGAAACAAGAACACAAAACCACACGAAGTCTTGAGCATGAATGGTCATGGCACAAGACCGAATGGAAACAGCCCACGGGCGTCACCAGTCAGAGAATGAACAGAGGGAATGTGACAGAGCCGTGGAGCCATGAAATAGAATAGTGTTTGGCTACGAAAGCGAATGCAGTCCTGGCACATGCTACACCATGTATGAACCTTGAACACACGTGTGAGATATGAGAAACCCACCCCAAAAGCCACATATTATGAGATTCTGTTTCTGTGAAATGTCCAGAATAGGCAAGCCGCAGAGGTGGAGGGTAGCTTCCCACTGCCTAGGCCCAGGAGAGGGATGTGGGCAGGAGTCGGGTGGGGGAGTGCAGTGATCACTAACAGACGGGTATGGACAGCTGTAAATATATGGAAAACAACTGAATCTGGCATTCTACAAGGGCAAGTCATGTGTCATGTGAATTTTTCAATGAAGCTGTTATAAAACCCAAAAGAACGAAATTAGAGAACTCCCCCCTTTCAAGCAAGCACACTCAGAGAAGCCAGTTTCACAATCCTGCGGCGGCTCTGGTTTGCCAATGGCATTTCTATTTTTCAACAATCTTGAGCCCATTCTGCCAGGCGGCTTTTTCAAGACCTATATTGCTCCCACAAGCCCCATGTTGCTGGCTGCTGCCAGTCCCCAGTCTGGGTAACCCCATCTGTTGCCCTTGGCCCCCTTGATCATGCCCACGATGCCCCTCCCTCCGTTTCTCTCTACTCAGGAAAGCCAGCTCCAAATGCCAGGGCTGCCTCAGGAACCTGGTGACGCAGGCCTGTTGTGGTGTGTTTGGGCGCAGAGGCCTTTGCTGCCAGCGTTGCCAGGCACAGAGGGTGACTAAGCCATCCACGCTCAGGTTTCAGTGCCGACCAGGAATAGGGGGGAACTGAGGCCGTTCAGCTGCTTGGGGAGGGATATTCTCATTGCTGTCCAGTTATGCATGCTGTACTCAGGCTGCCCTTACACACGCTTGTGCCCAGCAAGCATCTTCAGCCACCTGCTGTGAGACGGACAACCAATGACATAGAGATGCTAAGAAAGAGTTCTTGGGGAGATAGAATTAAAAAAAAAAATCAAACAAAAATTGTCAGGGCTCCAGACAGATAAACATGGAAGCGATTGCCACAGCCCACTGGCTGTGCCCATGGATTCCACACGCACAGGCCTAGCCAACAGCAGATCAAAAATAGAGCATTTTAAAATCGTGTCTGAGTCAAGCATGGTGGCACATGCCTGCACTACCAGCTCTGAGGAGTAGAGGCAGGTAGATGACAAGTTAGAGGCTAGCCTGGGCTACAAGAATAAGAGAGGCTGCCTCCAAAATTAATTATGTCTATTCTATTCTGCACATGCAGTTTTCTTACCACCATTCCATAAGCAATACCGTATGGCAGCTGATTTACGTGTGTGCAGTGTGTGAGGTGTGAGGTGTCATGCAGAGCTGCTATACAGGAGGGGGTGTGTGCTCCAGCTCTGTGCAGAACTGTGCTGTATGGGTGGACTTGGTCTCTGCAGCACTGGAACGATCCTCCTGCTCCCATCCCAGGACATCTGAACTCAGAACTTCTGGCCTAGCTAGGGACTAGGGAGAGGGGCAGTTTCTGGGAAGGGCTTGTAAAATAACATTTGTCAGTAAGGCTGATCAGCTAGAGGCAAGGAGGACCACCAGAGCAGAGCAGGCTGGCCCTCAGCCTTGGGGAAGCATCTGCAGGACAGGCTGGGTCCTTGTGAACTTCTGCGTAACAGAAGCCTGTAACAGGGCTCACACTGGGGTAGCAGGATCTGGCCTAGCTTCTAGTTCTCAAAGACTGCTGGATGGGGAATGGACAAGTTGAGGGGACCAAGAAAGGCTGCTGTCCTATTTCTGCAAGAGGCCATGGACTGGCAGCAAAGTCCATCTCATAGCATAGGACAGCCAACACAGTCACTGTTGGCACTTGAAACGGGAATTTAAATCAAGCACTAATCATTTCGGTAACTTTTACCTATGTAATTTAAAGCTTAAGAAATCAAACCCCAGGGGCTGGAGCGATGGTTCCGCTGTGACTTGCTTCTTCGTCTGGTGGATTGGGGACACTCCTCTAGCCCCTGTTGGCACCAGGCACCCAGGTGATGCACACACACACTTGCAGACAAAATGTTCAAACACATCAGATCAAATAAATACATCTTTTAAGTAAGAAAAGGAAGATGACCCCAGCCAAGGGCCAGGGTTTCATTAACGATTCCTTAGTTCCTTTTGCTTTTTTTTTTTTTTAGTTTATATTAGTTAAAACATAACTAATGTAAAAAATTGAGCCAGATTAGTGGTGCATGCCTTTAGTCTGGAGGCAGAGGCAAACAGATCTCTGAGTTTAAGGCCAGCCTGGTCTACAAAGAGAGTTCCAGGCCAGCCAGAACCACATGGTGAGACCTTGTCTCAGCACACCAAAAATAAATAAAATAATCATTATAATAAAAGTTTTTTTTTAAATGAATGAATGAACAGACTTAAGACTGAAGAGGAACAGTGGTGTACAAATTGTAAAAATTTACCAGGAACACATGGGTTTGTTGTGGCTTGGTTGTCTTTTGTTTTTTAGTAAGTACTCAATTCTTAAAAAATTAACCCCCAAGCCAGTTCAAACCCTCCAGAAAGCAGCCATCCAGGTCACTGACCACACCGCCTGGCTGTGAACTTGGACAAGCTTTCACGTCTTCTCCTAGTTTGGCGTCTGTGGCTGTGACCAACTCCATGACCAAAAGCAGCTTTGGGGAGGAGGTGGTTTATTGCCTCCTACAGTCAATCAAGGCAGGAACCTGGAGCAGAAACTGAAGCAGAAGTGGCAGAGGGACGCTCCCTTGCTGGCTTGCTCCTCCGGGTTTGCTCAGCCTGCTTTCTTATACAACCAGGACCAACTGCCCAGGAGTGGGAGCACCCACAGTGGGCTGGACCCTCCCACATCAATTATTAATCAAGAAAAAGCCCCCACAGACTTTTCTCCACCACGGTTTTGTCTTCCCAGATGACCCTGGCTTGTGTCCAGTTGACAACACAGTAACCAACACACCTCTGAAAGTTTCAGTTGCTGTAGTGAGGTTGGAGTAAAGCCAGCACAGAAAACAAATGCTTAAAGCAGCCTCCACAAGGGTCAAGTAGTTATGCCAATCAAACAGCCTTGGGTTTAACTCCTCCAGGATCTGAGTACCTACTCTGTGCTGTATCTGAATATAGGCTGCAGTTCCAGGGATAGACATAGACAGAAGAGCTTCCACAAAACACAACTTGGTGTAAAGGGGCACAATAGGAGATTGTGGCCCAGAGGGAGGGTGACTAGTTCTGCTTAGGGCAAAGTCACGAACAGCTTCTAGAGAAGGTGCTGCTTAATCTTGGTTTCAGTGGGTGCATGAGTTTTCCAGGTAGACTGACAAAAATTAGAACGCCCAAGCTGAAGGAACAGTATAGGCGGAAGTGTGGAGGCCTGGACTGGCAGCTGTCAGAACATCCAGTGCAAGGTCGACCAGAAGGAGCTTTCTCTAGGCATTGCCTATTCAACCATAGAAGGTGCTTAAGCCAATGGGGCAGTAAGGCCGGGACCCATCTCCTCATTCTCAGGAGCCGATTATAGATAGTACAGAGAAAGAACACTGACTTCTGCACTCAGTCCAGACAGTGAGCTTGCCTGAAAACTGGGTCCGCGGTTCTCCTATCTGCCGCAGGTTAAAGGGGATAAGGGGATGTTGGCCAGATACAGGCTAGCAAGAGGTACTCAATACCCACCTCCATGGCTCTGCCCCACCCAACTGGCCTGTGGGAAGGAGCAGACCAGCCAGGCCGGTGTGTCCGCACCCACCCGCTTCATGCCCCATGCACACCGAGCAAGCTCTTCTAGGCAGACTGGCTGAGCCTGACTTGCTCTGAGTGGAGGAGGAGTAGTGCCCAGGGTTCCGTGTTTGTCCTTGGCCTGGACCTTCTGTTAGCTCTTATCACTCAGCCAGTTGAGATACCCGCAGGCAGGTCCCTAGACTCCCATCCTCCCTGCTGTACACTGGGGTACATTCTGTGGGTGTGTGCGTATTATGGGTTTGAGAGTATCCAGTGTCCCCAACTTGCTAGCCACCAACCAACCTTCATATCCCCTAAACTCCTTATATCCCTCTTAGGGGACTCCTGCTGTTCCTGGAGACCTTGTCTATGTCACCCTCCTCTCTGCTGGGAAGCCCCTCCTTAATACTCTTCCACCCACCTGATCCCTGTCCAGTAAATGCTTACTGAGTCGGTTAGGCCCTGCCGAGCTGCCTCCTCTTCAGAGAAGGCTTCTCTGATTCTCAACCCAGCAGCCAGCCCTGAACCACAGGCCTCTAAGTCACAGTGACTGAGAACCACACAGACTCAACTCCAACGTCGCTAGGGCCTCTGGGTAAATAATACGTGAAAGAAGGAAAAATGGATCAACCAACCAGCTGCTTTACTGCCCTGCTCTGGAGAGCGGTGGACAAGAGTGGAGAAGACTCTCGGCCAATACCACAGTAACCTTGCACATTGCATTGTGAGTGGCACCCTCTAGAAGAGGGCACAGACCCATCCGGGCCCTCAGTGCGGGTGCTGGAGCTCAGGGATGCAGGCTTCGGGCTCCGACTCACTCGGCTCAAATGTTAGTTTTGCAACTACCAGCTATGTACCTTGAAGGAAGTAACTTAACCTCTCTGATCTTCTGTCCTGAGATGAGAACAAGTCCCCACCCCCTAGCACTGAGGCAATAGGAAATGCCTAGAATAGCACAGGCTTAAATAACTCCAGCCACTTCCCTGGACATCAGGAACCCTTGTTGCTCTCCCTAACATCCAGCTATGTTCGCGTCGGCACTTCTACCAAGAGCCTAGGCCAAGGTCTCTCCCGACTGGCTGTGAACCCTTGTTGTCCTAGCTCCCAGGACCAGTGCCAACCAATTTACTGTGATACTGAGCCTGTAGAATCTCCCTCATGGGCACCTACAAACTCGTGTGAGAATCCGCACGGAAGCGAGGCAGGTGGAGCCAAGCCCATTAGAAGAAGCAGGGCAGGCACAGCTGAGCCCCAGCAGCACCCAGCCGCTCTAGATCAGGGACACACTCGGTGTCCCCACAGCAGGTGGGCGTTGTTTATGCCGGTTCCCAGGCAGCAGAATCCAGCAGCCTTGGCCAAGAGTTCTAATTTTAAACACTGGGCTCTGGGCAGGCAGAATTAAAGGTCAGATTCTGGAAGGCTATCCAAATGATGCACACACTAAAAAAAGATGACCCTCCATGCAAAAAGATGTCCTGCCTCGGTCCCACTGTCTACATTGCCTGACTTGACAAGGACAGACCTGTCAGGACCACCTGGGGGAGACTTCAGGAGGTATTATCATGACCAGTCCCCTCCTACCCCAAGCCGGTAGTCTCCAAACTGCTGGACTCCAAGAATTCCATCTGGAAACCCCAGGGACCCCCCCCCAGACAGGAGATTCTTGGGGCTCCATCCAGGTGTCCTAATGTTTTTCGTTTATTGGACTTGTTTCTATGAAAGTCCTAATAGCGACCCTTGCAGTGAATTCACAGCACATGCTAGCCCCTTCCTGTAGGCCCCCATCTGATGTCTGGTCTGATGACAGTGGCACATCTTTATGGTGCCATTTACCAAGGTCCTTTGTCTGGTGGCTCTTGCCTAGTACTGGGAAATGGAAGGGTCTGGCGGATTCAGGGGTGATACAGTAAACCCCCATCTTGTGGGTGGTATCTTGGTCTTCCAGCCAAGGCTCACGTGACCTGCTGCTGAAGTTTTTCTTCATGAGATGCCCTGGCTACCCAATGTCCCCTTCAAGTCATGGACTAGTAGAACAATGGGCCTTGCACTTACCACCCTTTTACATTGCTAAGCAGGGTCAAGTCTAACAGAGCGCCCCGCGCTCACCATCCAATCGTGTGCAAGTATAGTTTACACAATTGAAGAGACACAATGACTTAGCATCCCCTTTATTTGGTGGCACACTCCTGTCCCTTGGCAGAGCTCCCTTGTGCCTAGGCACAAGCTTTCCAACTCACAGACCAGGGCCACAGATCTGTCCTGGACCCTGCCCTCGCCTGGGCCACAGTCCTTCAACACAGCCCCCACCGCCAGCGGTGACTCTATTGTTCAGCTGCTTCCGACCCCAAAGCTGGTGGGAACTGGAGGCGCCGGCTCTTCCTGCCCCAGGCAGGGCCCTCGGGAGGAGCCGCGTTCCAGCGCCAGGCTGCACATCCGGCTGCTGAGCCGCCACTGTATGAGGCCAATAGGGGGCTCTGGGCTCGGTACTGCCAGTCCCCGTTTGCCCTCAGCAGCTCAGGAGTCTGAAAAACACCTGATAGGCCCACCTCAGCACAACTCCAGGGTCTGGATCTCACAGTCAAGTGCTCGCTGGCTATCCCCAAAGATGCAGGCATGACACCTTTTAGCGACAAGCTGGTCAAATGGGTACATGACCTTGGTATAAAGTCACTGAATCCAGACTTCCCAAGAATGGAGAGCTTTATTTTTCCATAGAGCAAAATGTCGCCCAGTGCCAGAACAGCCCAGTAAACTGCAAGCTTGCCCACTGTACAGCCATGGGTAAGCTGCGGCCCCTTTCTTTGCCAGTTTCCTTGTTGTAAGAAGGTGACTATAACAGCACCCACTACAGCCATTGTTGTGAACACTGGAGAGATCACACACACATCGTTCAGTCGTTGCTTTTCTAAAAGTAAAGAGAGACAGGGTGACTAGCTATTCCTACCCCCTTCCTGGATGTGGATCTTTGGTGCTAACCTCAGGACAGCCCTGGAACATGGTGAGATGGTTTCCATCACCAAGCTGATCTGGTAAAGTCCAGACAGCTCTCAGCAGGGCAGGAGGAGGCCCCAATTTTATGCTAAAGGCAAAGTTTCTTCCAGAAACCCTTGGGTCCTTGATCCTAGTCTCTGCAGCGTGTCCTTGCTTAGCCACAGGAAGACCAGACGTTAACATGAAAAAATTTTCCACATCCTTCAGGGCAATCATTTGATGCCAGAAATAGTTGTCAGGATTTGGGAGTTAGCCCAGGCCACTAAAAGTAGCTCCATTGCCCCCTGGAAGGCCTGTCCATGTGGGCCCCAGATGCCCTGAACCTAATGAGGTGCCTGTCCCCAACCAGCACCTTAAATGAACAAGAGCACTGCTGGGCTGGCTAGCTGGCTGAGTACACACGGGAGGTCATCTCCACTCAGCTTCCTCAGACCCTGGCACACCCTTCTCTCCACCCAGGAGAGCAGGGCACAGTCACTGGAGTTCTCGCCTGGGCAGTCACAGGGCAGCCTTACCCTCCTTGCCTAGCCGCACCGCCACAGACCTTAACACAATTCCATACATGCAGAACAGCACAGATGCACACCCATGCCGAGTATCTGTGAGCCCAGCTCTCCTGTCTCTATTCCCAAGGCGGTGTCTCCGCTTTGTTCTTCTCCAGTTTCCCTGGCCTTGGAGAAGATAGACTGTTATTAATTTTTTATGTGTATACGTGGGAGCCTTGTGAGTTTATGTAGACCACATGCGTGTAGGTGTGCGCCCTCCAATTCCAGATGAAGGCATGTATCCTCTAGGCAAGTACAGGTAGTTGTGAGCTACCTAATGTGGACGCTGGGAATCCATCCCTGGTCTTCTGCCAGGCAGTAAATGCTCTTAAAGGCTGAGTCATCTCTCCAGCCCCATGGTCTGTGAGTGCGTGCATGCGTGCGTGTGTGTCTGTGTGTGCGTGTATGCGTGTGTGTCTGTGTGTGTGAGTCTGTGTGTGTGTTTTCTGGCATCCAGGATTGAGCCTAGAACCTCAAGTATGCTAAGCAAGCACTTTACTACCAACCTATGTCCCCAACCCTTTCTTTACAGTTTATTTGGAGACAGAGTCTCGCTGATTTACCCCAGACTGCCCAGAGCAGTGACTGTGGGGCTCTGGGTCACTCTGTGCTCTCCCTGGTCAGGAGGGACTCTGTCACTGGAGGGGCGACACATGAGCAGCTTTCCCTGTGGCCGCCCTTTGGAGCTGGAGTCAGAGCCCTCCCCAGGGCAGCCTGGTCTTTGAGAAGGAAAAGGGGCTAGCTCTGGAAAGAAGCCAGCTAGGAACCAGGACAGAGGACACGTGTCTGTTGTACATTTGTCACAGTTCACAGACTTGGCCACTAACATGAACTGTGGCCATTGCCTCTCAGCCCCCAGCAAATTCTCGGCTCTGCCAGATGCTGATGGTGGAAGGCTCTTTGGGCTTGGGACAGAGGGAAACCCTCCGCACACTCTTTAGTTTTGGTCTGAACCTAAAAACACTTTAAAAATTAACTCCATGAAATTGTTTTTAGAGATCTATTAATACAAAGTGGATAAATCTAAACAGTTGCATTGACTAAAACAGTCAACCATGGTAGGAAAAATGCTGCATGATTGCCTTAAGAGAAAACTCTAGAAAACACTGGTTAGCTAAGGTGGGAAGGAAGGGTACAGAGAATGAAAAAATATATATGGTCTGTATTTAAAACATGTTGGCAGGAATAATACATTCTATTTTTTTCAAACTTTAAAAATTTGTAAAACTAACGACTGGAAAGATGGCTCAGTGGTTAAGAGCACTTACTGCTCTTGCAGAGGTATTCTGCATTCTGCTCCCACATCCTCGGGACTCCTGTGACTCCAGATCCAGTGAGATATGACATCTCTGAACACCTGCATTTTCATATACACATGCACATACAAACACACACACAGCTATGAGTCGTTTTTATTAAAAAGTAATAAAGGCATGTGTGGAAGTGCACACCTTTAATCCCAGCACTCAGGAGGCAGAGGCAGGTGGATCTCTGAGTTAGAGACCGGCCTGGTCTATAAAGTGAGTTCCAAGACAGCCAGGGCTACACAGAGAAATCCTGTCTCAAAAAAAAAATAAAAAATAAAAAATTAAAAAAAAACCTAAAACCAGAAACATCCAAAATAAAATAATAAAAAGCTATGTTAAACTGTATAAATTTGTCAACACTCATTAAACTGCAAAGCTAAGACTAGATGTGTTTGTTGAGATCAATTTTATTTCTCTAGGTTACAGAGAGGCTCACCAGGACTAATGACAGGACTCTACTTTGTTGAAATAGGAGCGGCGGGGCTGCGTCCCCAACACCCCGGCCGCTTGGCTAGCTCATGCCCAAAATAACAACACACAAACTGTATTCATTTAACTGCTTGACCCATTTCTATCTAGCCTCTTCTAGGCTAACTCTTGCACCTAGACTAGCCCATTTCTAGTAATGTGTGTAAGCACCCCAAGGTGCACTTACCGGGAAGATTCTAGCCTAAGTCCATCGTGGGTTGGAGCTGCCTGGGAGAGCAGAGCATGGCGTCTCTGCTCCAGCAGAGCTGTTGGGTCTGTCCAGGAGCAGAGCAGAGTCTGACCTCACTTCCTCTTCCGCCCAGAATTCTATTCTGTTTACTCCTCCCATCTATGTTCTAAGCTATGAGGCCAAGCAGTTGGTTTATTATAATTAACCAATGACCTTCCTCCATCACTACTTCATGGGGTCCTTGTCAGAAACATGGCTGCTAACATGCTTTTCCCTCCTTGCAAACTGGACCCTGAGCCTGCCTTGCTTCCCTGCTCTGGTAGAAGACACAGTGCCCAGAAGGCAAACGACTTGATCACGCACCAATTTTGTACAGGCCCTCTAGAAACCAGTCTCCATGGGGCCAGTGCAAACAGACAGATGGATGCTGCTTAGTCTGTGCTGGAGCCAAGGTAGAGACCCCTCATCTGCGGCTGCACCAGTCCAGGGCATCCCCACTGGCTATGGCATCCACCCACTAGTTGTTTTGTAGCTGTCGTGGCTGCGGATGCCGTTCTTGGAGGACAGCCATGCTAAGTGACTGCAGTGTCGGGACAGACAGGCTGCGGGCAGGTGGAGCCTGAGGTTGCCTCTGAGCGGTTATCTAATCTAAGCGTTAACCATAACAAGCCCCAGTTGTGACCTTAGCGTGCCGTGGTCCTGCCGCAGAGTTCCACTCTTCAGTGAGCAGACCGAACCAGCCGTCATATCCTCCCTACGTCGACGGTCCCAAGGAGAAACAACTCACATTTCAAAACTTAGTCCTCAAGAAAGTGACGTGGTATCAGTGAGCTACTTTGAAAAAGCTTGTCTGCCTTCCTGCCGGTAGCCTGCGCCCTTATCTGGGTGGTTCTTAACCTCTGCTTTCTAATTCTTGGTAAACTCTTTTGAACCTCCCACCTCTCCAGTTTTTCACGTGCTTTCTTGCATGGTTCAGGTCGGTGGCTGTGGTGTCCCCGGACTTGAGTTAAGAACACCCCGAGCTGAGCTCAGCAATGCTGCCAGTTCACACATGTCAGGGACACTGTCATGGGTTTCTTGTAAGTGGAAAGGTGGACACTTAAAGGTCATAAGAAAGAGACAGTTCAGAGCCAGAGAGATGATTCTGTGGTTAAGGGCACTTGCTGCTCAATCATGAGGCTTGGAGTTTAGACCCCAGAACCCACATCAAGAGGCTCATAGAGGCCGGGCAGTGTTGGCGCACGCCTTTAATCCCAGCACTCACTCGGGAGGCAGAGGCAGGCAGATCTCTGTGAGTTCGAGGCCAGCCTGGTCTACAAGAGCTAGTTCCAGGACAGGCTCCAAAGCTACAATGAAGCCCACTCTTGAAAAAAGAAAAAGAAAGAAAACCAACAACAACAACAAAAAGAGGGTTATAGCAGATCCAGCACCTTCCTCTGGCCTCCACAGGCACCCACGAACTCTAACACATAAACACACACACAATACACACACACTCATAGGATAATTTTTTATATTTAGTTCATATAGTACTTATATACTCCACAGCTTCATATCCCACAATGGGGAGGGCATAGAATACGACATCTATAGATAAAGAAGTGACTACTCTATTCAAACTCAGCCCCTGCATATGAGGGGCTATTCTCCTGGGCCATGGAAACTCTTCATTTAGGAGGCAAATCTATCCTAATTTAGACTGGAGAAATCCAGATTTTGTTTTGTTTCTGGATAGAATCTTGCTAGGTAGCCCAGGTTGCCCTACAACCTTGGCCAAATTCTGGGCTTAAAGAGAAAGGCATTATCTTCATCTTCCTGCTCCGGAAACAGATCTGCCTCTGTCCCAGGCTAGACACCTGCAAACATCCTTGAAGAGATGATTTTGTAAAGGGTCATACCATAGAAGCAGCTGTGGAGCCGCATCCTTCCTATAGTCTACTATGACCCACCCAGAGTCCTGTAGTCTCCCTTCCCTGTTGTCATCCCCAGGGTTTCTTCACGAGTCACCATGGTCGCCCTGGATCCAGGCATTATCTGTTGGGGAAGAAAAGCATGGACCCTCTTTATGGAGCCTGCTTGTTAGTGAGACACATCATTAGCTTTACTCATTCAAAGGGCTATCTTGGGCTACAGGACCGGCTGGGGAAGACAGGACATACCTTTGACTAAAATCTGTGACTAAGAACAGATGTAGAGAGAGGTCAGACATTAAGAGCTTACTGATCTTGCTGAGGACCTAGGTTCAGTACCCAGTATCTTCACCAAGCAATCACAACCACCCCTAGTTCCAGGACTAACCTCCACGGTTATGAGCGGTGCACATAAGCTCATACAAGAACACATAAGTACACACCAATAAAGTCATTGGGAATGGTGGCACACACCTTTAACCCCAGCTCTCAGGAGACAGAGGTCAGTAGGTCTCTGTGCGTTCAAGGCCAGCCTGGTCTACAGAGTGAGACCCAGGACAGCCAAGGCTGTATACAGAGATCTTGGAGTGGGGTGGGTGGGTGAGGGATAGTGGGGGATTTCTGAACATATGATCAGTTTAATGAGGGTCTGTGCACCTACTGAGCACCAAGGACACATAGTAGGGCTCTGCATAGTTGGAGGATTTGCCAGCTAGACTGAAAAGAGGAAAGCTGAGCATGTGACTTCCTGTGTTGTTGGGCCAAATACCTGACAGAAGCAGTTTAAAGAAGGCCACTTCCGGCTCACAGTTGGGAGCAGACAATCATGACCAAGAAGTCATGAGAGCAAGAACAAGGCTGCCGATTGCATTTATCCACAGTCAGAAAAGAGAGAGAAGATGCTGGGGTTCAGCTCACTGCCTCCTTGTGGTGCAGTCTGGCAGCTCAGATGGGTCCTCCCATCTCAGTTAACTTAACCCAGGAAATCCTT
Source organism: Alexandromys fortis (assembly GCF_014885135.2). NCBI lineage: Eukaryota > Metazoa > Chordata > Mammalia > Rodentia > Cricetidae > Alexandromys > Alexandromys fortis. Next base: position 1,255,894 of record NW_026067891.1, read on the forward strand.
CAGACACCCACCATGATTTGTTTCTAACATGACTCTAGATGCCGTCAAGCTGTGAGTCAAACCAATCCTTGGCTGAGGGTAGGACTCATCCTTGACTGGTGTGTGGTTGGGAGACCCTAATAGACCAAAGCTGGGAATCTCAGGCTGTGCCCAGCATACGTGAACATGTCTTCCACTCTCCAGGTGTCAGCATTGTATTCCTGGAGACCTAGGTATGATCACAAGGCCAGACAGACTGAAGGGAGCATTGTGTCAGGCCAACAGCAGCAGGAGTAACAGACTCGAGTTTCTCTTCCACTCTGTTAGACACAGCCTCTGGCTAGCACACTGGAAACGAAGTCCCAGGTCCCTTGGGTACTATGCTAGACCAATGATATCACTAGTGGGCTCCCAGGTCCTGTATGGTTGAGGCTATGGGCACCTCTCTTCACAGAGGCCACATGGGAAGAATAAGAAGAGCCAATCCCTGAAACAGCCAGGCAGCGTCAGGTCATAGTCAATGTATGAGAGAGGACCCTAGTGGTTTTCTTTGGGCTGGGGACAAGGCCATTTTAATTTTATTGCATATTTTTCAGCCTCTGAAGAGTTCCTGTCCATGATGAACCCATCTTCTCAATGTTTAAGGAGTAAGGACCTGAAGCTCAGAGAAGTCAAGTGATTGGCTGAGTGTCATACAAGAAAACGGTGCACTTGGGGCTAGAACACAAACAAGTCTCCTGGCTCCTCAGAAAGCATTAAATGGTGAGGATGTATGTTTGTTGAGGGATATTTTGATTGCACTCTGACACTCCCAAGACCCCCAATAAAGTTAAACCTTAAATCAAGGGGAGGAGCCAATGACTAACTGACCAGAATTGGCTATAAAGAAGCCAGGAATCTGGATGGAGAAGGAGGAAAGGGTGGGGACTAAAGTTTGAGCTTGCTATGCGTCTCTTGCAGAGTCTCCAGTCAAAACACAAGGTCAGCTAGTTGCTACTCAACCTCTCTGAGCTATCAGGTTTTCACCCCAACTTTTGACTCCGGTCTTATTGATAAAAGAATGATAGAGAGCTAATTTAAACCTACATATCATGATATCAGAGTTGGTGGCTGAACTGCAAACACTGCTGGGCTGCAGCCTAAGTGGCTGATGAGGCACTGATTGAGAGGCCATGGGTTGGCAGGTAATTAAAATAGCAGTAGATTCATGTGCAGCTGCTAAGATGAAAGAAAAAACATCATTTTGTGCTCTAACATGTGACATGACCACACGGATGGAGAAGTCATGCCTGGGTCTTTCTAAAAGTCACTTGTGGGACTCCAGAAAGTGGGCTCCATGCTTGGAGACCTTAGGAGAAGCTCTAGTCTTTGATGGAGCTCATGCTGCAGACAAACTGAGAAGTCAGCAGATTTGGTGAGATACTTGGGAAGTCCTTAAGGAGAAAGTTAAATAATATTAAAAAGAAAAATCTTTCCCATGTGAAGAATCAGAAACAACACAGGGAGTTAGGACTTTGCATAGTGTGGATGGCTTGAAAATGAAATAAAAGAGGGGATAAACCACTTAACTGGGATTGACCTAATGCTGATTACAATTACTATAAGTTTGGTAATTAATTTTTTATCCTTAAAAAGTGGATTCAGAACTATGCCAAAAATGAAAATTTGACTAATATAATACAAGACTTACTAATAAAAGTAATAAAAATCTGACTGATAAGATACAAGCCTTAGAAAGACTTACTAATAAAGTAATAAAAGTTTGACTAAGAGACAAGTCTTACAAGGGCTGACTATTGATAAGATATAAGCTTTAGAAAGACATTCTACTGATAAGATGCAAGCCTTAGAAAGACTAATGAAAATAAGAAAAATTTGACTGATAAGATACAAATCTTAGAAGGATGTGTACTATTGACAAGATACAAGCTTTAGAAAAACCTACTAATGAAAATAAGAAAAACACATACAGACAGAAGAATTTAGAGCAGAACCTACCACACCATTGCATTATGAAATGGAAGAGGAACAGCCTAAGGTTATTAGAAAAGCAACCTTAATTTATCCAGTTCCCATACAAGAATGATGGCCAACTGATAGGCACCCCCCAAGGCTAAGCAAATGTTAACTGGGATCCTGTAGAAATGTTAGATTTGAAGAGATTTAAGAAAGTGGTTGTTTCATATGGTATATATGTACCATTTGTGAAGTAGATGTTAAATTCATTGGCAACTCAGGCAAGATTATTCCACGAAACAAGAAAGACTTAGCTACAGCAATATTGGAAACTGGTCCTCACTTACGGTGGAAAACATGGTGAAGAGAGAAAGCTAGGGTCACCGGACAATGAAGCAGGGCTAGAGGGATTGAAATTTCTCAAGACCAGCTTCTTGGTGAGGGCTAGTATGATGATCTACAAAGACAGTTTATATTTGATGACCAAACCTTGGTTCTATGCCATAAAGCAGCTTTGAATGTTTGGTACAGGATTGAAGAATCAAGGAAGAGGACTGAGTCATTTACTAAAATTATAAGAAGTTAAACAAATATTACTTGAATCTTCAGCTTTTGAAAATACTAATTCAAAATGTAAAAAGGTGGTAAGGCTTTTAAAGACAAGATCTATACCCATCGATGAATGTAGCTGAAATACAGTTGATATTGGATCTCATAACGATACTTGGATAGGAGGAGTGATTTCCAAAAATTTCAAGAAAAATCAAAATGTCAGATGTTTTAATTGTGGTAAACAAGGTCATTTGAAAAGGAATAATAGGCAAGGTATTCCTAGAAACAATGTTTTTTCTAGAAAGAATTCAAACAGAAGGCCCCAGCCTTCTAGAGTTTGCAAAAGTATGGTAAAGGTCAGCATTGGATTAATGAATGCAGATCAACAAGGGACAGGCAAGGTAAACGTTTGTCATTGGTAAATGCCCTGAGGGGCCTCCTGCAGGTTTCAATATCAAATCAAATCATAGAAACTCATCCACAGAACAAATAAAAGACTTAATATTTGTTGTTAAAAATCACAATACTCTGAATGTGATCAAAGACAGAACAACTTCAAAAGTTCAGGAGCGACCAGAAAGGAAATATTTTGGCAAACTGCTATAAACAATCAAAGATCAAAGCTAAATATACAAATAAATGGCACTGAAATTGAGGGTTTGGTAGACAGATGTAACAATCATTTCACCAAAATCTTGGTATCCAAATTGGCCCCTTCAGGATGTAAATATTCAGTTTCTAGAGACTGAAACTTTATCTCCAGTAAAACAAAGTACAAGATGGGTTGAGTGTATAGGGCCAGAAGGACACAGAGAAAAATCAAAACCATATGTGACTAACACAGCAATAAATTCATGGGGACATGATTTGTTGCAGCAATGGAAAACACAGATTAACATTCCTCCAATCTCAGAAAAAAAAACATAAAATAAAAAAATGCTTCTGAGATAAATATTAAATGGTATTATCAAGAACAATCACCATCTATTCAAGTTGTACATAAGCAGGACACAAGAGCTATTGATCTTTCAAAGGTACCAATGGCCCTGCCTTGGTTGGGCAGTGGTGGTGCACACCTTTAATCCCAGCACTTGGGAGGCAGAGGTGGTAGATCTCTGTGAGTCTGAGGCCAGCCTGGTCTAAAAAAAAAAAAAAAAGTTAACTGAAAAACCTGTGTGTATGGAACAATGGCTTTTGGCATCAGAGAATTTACAGGCAGTAGAACAGTTGGCTCAGGAGCAGCTAAATGCTTAACATATTAAAGAATCAACCAGCCCTTGGAATTCTCCTGTATTTATCATTAAAAAGAAATATGGAAAGTGGAGAATGTTAACAGATCTAAGAGCCATAAATAATGTGATTTATACCATGAGCTCTTTACAGCCTGGAATTACTTTACCTTTTTTATTACATAATGGGTGACTTATAATAGTGATTGATTTAAAAGACTGATTTTTTTACTATACCTTTACAAGAACAGGATAGAGAAAAGCTTGCCTTCACAGTGTCTACTTATAATTCTCAGCCTGTTAAAAGGTACCATTAAAAAGATCTTTCATGAGGACTATTAATCAGTCCCACCTTATGTCAATATTTTGTGCAACAGCCATTAGAACTAATTTGTAAACAGTTTCTTCAATCTATATTTTTACCATTATATGGATGGTATTTATCTTACTAGTTGGTTCAGATGCAGATACTTTAGAAAAAAATGTTTGATGAAGTAAAGAAAACTTTGCTTTGTTGAGAATTACAAATTGCTCTCAAAAACTACAAAGAGGAGATTCTATCAATTATTTAGGATACAAGTTAGGTCTACAGAAAATTCAAACAAAGAAATTACAAATGATGAAATATCAATTACAAACTCTTAATGACTTTCAAAAATTGCTGGGAAATATTAACTGGCTATGACCCACAAATGAATTAACAACTCAAAAGTTAAATAATTTATTTCTAACCTTACAAGATGATAAAAGCTTAAATAGTCCAAGAAAACTATCAGCTCCTTAGAGAGAGAGAGAGAATTAGCTTCTGAGAGAGAATTGGTTCTGGTAGAAAAAAGAAATTACAGGATGCAAATGTGGATCACTTAGATCCAGAGCTTGACTGTATTCTGGCCATTTTACCTTCTACTCATTCTTCTATAGGAATTTTTATGCAGAGAGAAGATAATATCTTATAATAGATATATTAGCAAATAGACTAAAAAAATGGAGACCTTTATAGAAAATCTTTCTGGGCTGATTCTGAAAGGCAAATTGAAACTTCATAAATTAAAAGGAATAGACTCAGCAGAAACCATGGTACCTTTTACTAATACCTTATTATGTATAGAAAATGAACTTTGGCAAAGAGCTTGCTGTAATTTCTTGGGCGAGATTAGCAACAAACATCCCAAAAGCAAGAGACTTCAGTTTATAAGAACAATTAACTGGAACATTTTTCATATAATAAAGGGAACAACAATTTCTGGAGCCCTTACATTTTTACTCATACAAATAAATCAGGAAAGACAAGTTTTAAGTCTCAAGACAGGTTTTAAGACAGGAAAACTAAGTAAAGTGGCTCAAAGCCCTTATGATTCTATTCAGAAATCAAAATTATATGCTATTCTCATGGTATTATTAGATTTTTGAGAACCTCTTAATATATTAACTGACTCTCAATATGCAGAAAGAGTTGCTTTATATATTGAAACTCTTGAACTTATTCCAGATAATACAGAATTAACGTTGTTATTTATTCAACTACAAGTATAAATCAGAAATAGAAATCATTCCTTGTATGTAACACACATCATATCCCATACAGATCTACAGGATTATCAAGCACAAGGCAGTGTTAAAACTGATAAGCTTTTGGTAGGGAAGCCTTGGAGTTTCATAAGAAACACCATGAGAACAGCAAAAATTTGAAGAAACATTTTTTTATCACTTGGCAACAAGCCACGGAAATTATAAGGAAATGTCCTACTTGTTGTTTGTATTGTCAAATTCCATTACCTGCAGGAAGTAACCTAAAAGTTACTCAAAGAAAAAAAATTGGCAAATGGATGAGTTTCATTTTTCAGAGATTAGAAAATTAAAATATGTGCATCATACCATAGAAACATACTCAGGGTTTCAATGGACAAGTGCTTTACGTTCTGAAAAGGCTGATTCTGTAATTATACATTTATTAGAAGTTATGGGGGTACCTATACAAATCAAATGACAATGCTCCAGCATATGTCTGTAGTAAAATGTAACTGCTTTTTGCATATTACAACATAAAGCATATTACAAGTATAACACACAATTCCTAAAGGACAAGAAGTTATAGAAAGATCTAATAGTAATTTAAAAGATATGCCCCATAAACAGAAAGAGGCAATAGAGACCTCCAGAGATAGGTCACACAATTCTTTATTAACTTTAAATTTTTAAATGCTAAT
>NW_026067891.1:1263374-1285784 GCF_014885135.2 Alexandromys fortis
GACCCAGGATGGACGTAGGCTAGAATCTTCCTGGTAAGTGCAACTTGGGGTGCTACAAACAATTATTAGAAATGGGCTAGTCCAGGTGCAAGAGTTAGCTGAGAAGAGGCTAGATAGAAATGGGCCAAGCAGTGCTTAAATGAATACAGTTTGTGTGTTGTTATTTCGGGGCATAAGCTAGCCAGGCGGCCAGGGTGCTAGGGACGCAGCCCCGCCGCTCATATTACTACACTTCCTGAGATCTGCTTCATAGGATGTTTAAAATGTTTAAGTTTTCTGCAGTAAACCATGACCATTCCTTCCAGTAACCTTTGAAGTCTCAAAACAAAAAGCATGATGGGGCCCCACAATGACGATTTCACCTGGGTTGTGGTTACAGTATTAAGCTAACAACCACCACCAAAATATCAGTTTTGGGCTACAAACCACTCAGGACAGTTTCAAAGCTGCTAACTGAGAGGGTCCAACCTGACAGAGCACCCTAGCCAGGACTTCAGATAAGCACTGCACTCCTGAGTACACCAAGACTGGACACCAAATCCTGCAGCTAATGTTCCCAGGGTTCGAATTAGCTCAATTTTCTCAGGGTCCCCTAAAGATGCTGTCACCCCCAAATAGCAGGAAGTAATTTAAAAAATATTATGCCCACATTCCCAAGTGGTGGTTTGGGTAGCTTTTTGTTGTTTGGTGGGTTATGAATGTTTGTCATCATTTGGGGAGGTTGCAGATTATTACTGGTCATGGTAAGGGAGGAAAATAAGAAAGGGAAGTTAGATTCAATGATGGCTTTCTGAAAAGAGAAAAGAGATATAGGAATGTTAGGATAAAAGGGTAGACTATTAAATCTACTTTAAACTAAAAAGCAACTATTAATCTCAAATATTTTACATTGGTATGGACTTTTGTATGTTGATACAAATTTAAGATTATTTTTGTTATACTCTGTGTGTGTGTGTGTGTGTGTGTGTGTGTGTATTTCTACTTTTGTTTAAGGGATTGTAGCTATGAAGCTCATCTAAATAGGATTTAGGATAACAAAGAAACAATGATTAATAGTCATCAACCAAACTTATAGTCCTATTAGGTATGTTTTCAAGATCAAACAGATATATATTTTAAATAGATAGATGGTCTTCAAACACTTCAAAGACCTACAGAATATGCCCTTCAGATGTTTTAATAACATAAGACTTTTCATGACAGTGAGATACATCTGCTCCTGGCAGCACGAATCTACTTCAATAAAAGAAGACAGACATCAAAGAACTGCCATATGGAGTTTGCTTTCTTTGTTGTAAAGTTAGCAACTGGACAAAAAACTGCCCTTACCTTGACTGCTAATAGTATTCTGTGCAAATTGAACAAGCAGGACACAAAAGAAAACAACTGCTGAACTTTGTCAAGACAAGGTAGAACAGTCCTTTAAAATTCCTACTCCACAGAAAAGTCTGTCAGATAGTCTAGGCCTGTAGGCCAAAGATGGGTGCCCCAAATGATAAGTTTTGAATCATTGGTTATTAGAAATTCACTGCCACCAATGTAATAAACCAATCAACCAAATTATTAAATCCAGGTTTAATGAACAGAGCAAAGCAACTCTTGGGTGACCTTTAGGCAAGCAGGAGAAGAATCATGTGCAAATATGGTTACCAGGTCTTATATAGTCTGCAGGCATGGTCTCAGGCAGCCCCAGGGAGTGGCTGACTTTTGGTGGGCTTTCTCAGGGGTGAGATTTAGAATGGGAGGAGTGAGACCAGAATGTGGAATGGGGCTCCTGGCTGGAGATCCCCAACATCCCAACCTTTTTAGGTATATATGGATGCTGGTAGGGTTTCCACCTAAACACCAACACTGCAGAGGAACATTAGGGTGACTGTCCAGGCAGTCAGATGTTTCTGTCATTTCCTAGTTTGGGAAATTGATTGCTCTGCACTTCCTGTTTAATTGGGTAATATTATGTCCTTCTCAGGTATAACTAGATAGTTATAGTTGTAGTCTTCCTTAGTTATTATAGAAAGTAAATTAGGTCTAAAACTTTTGACTCATCAAGATAGGCTAGATAATGGAGTATTTTCTTTGCATTTGCCAAATACTAATGGAATGGACGTTGTGAATACATTTCTTATTTGATAATTGTTCTTATTGCCTTTCCTTTTTATTTAGACAAAATGGGGAAATATGGGATATTTGTAACTATGTGAAGTTATATTGTTGTTATTTGTTTTAAAAGATCTAAATGGCCAGTATCTAGGTAGGCGAGGTATGTAGGACTTCTAGGCAGAGAGAAACAACTCAAGATGAATCTAGGTCCAAGAGGAGACACTACCAAGACACAGAGGGAACTGGACATACAAAATGAAAGAAAGGTAAAAAGCCATGAGGCAAAACATCGATTCATATAAATGGGTTAATTTTTAGAGCCAATGGGACAAACCTAAGCTAAAGCGAAGTTTTCATAATTAATAATGTTTCTGTGTCATTATTTGGGAGCTGACAGGTAGGACAGAGAAAGACTTGTTACATGTGTTATGTAGCTATTTCCTCAAAATTCATAACATGACATTTTAAAGTATGTGTGTGTATGTGTGTGTGTGTGTGAGAGAGAGAGAGAGAGAGAGAGAGAGAGAGAGAGAGAGAGGTGTGTGTGTGTTAGACTGAACCCTATTTTTCGGGATTCAAAATTTTCCTTCCTGGATGGAGGAAACATACATCTAAGGCACAGGAAACACATCTTACAAGGCTTAGGAACCTCCTGAAACTTGTGAGCATCTCAAAGCTCCTTCCCAAGGTTATATAAGCAGTGACAATTGTCGGGGAGCGGGAGACTTTCTGATCTTCCAGCTGAGTGTCAGTGCCACGGATGTAGCTTTCCAGTGGTGCAGCTGCCACAGAGTCACTGTGTGCTGTAATAACCCTAAGCAACCTCACAGGGCTTAGTTACCTGCGTGTGAAGTCATTTCTTTGGTCAGTCATTGGTACCCTGTCCAAGGCGAACAGACATTAGTTTATGTCTCCCCAGGAAAGGTCATGCAATGCTATATGCTAAAGGAGGCTGGGCAGCAAAGCTGGATGCAAACCAACCCCCCCCCCCACTTAAGGACAAAGTGGCATAAACGTCCAACAGCAGTACTGAGAGGGAGCAGAAACCACAATCCTAGTCAGCACTCAGCTTTCTCCCCTCTCCTCAGGACACCAGGTGCCCACTCTGTGAAGTGTCCCGTGTTGGAAACAAAGGGCTCTGATCCACCTTTCCTGAGGGCTGGACAGATGCATGAGCCTCTTGGGATGGAGTTCCAGGTAACGACAGGCACGCTTAGTCCTTACATAAAACCAAGCTTTCTGGGACCAGAAAGCCCTTCCCATGCTGTGTCTCCAGACTTCTAGAATGAAGGGTCCCTTTCTCCTCAAGGTCACCTTCTGACCGTTCTCCTCAAGCAGCTCCCTGATCCTAGCCCCCCCCCCCCCATCTCCTCTCCACACTCCTGAAGCACTGTGCTCTGGACCATGCGCCAGTCCACCAATGGCAGAGAAAACCGCAGTCAGGGCCACGATGGATCTCCATCTTTGTGTGTCTAGCATTCAGGAGAGAGCGTGGCACTTCTTGCTTAGGAAGGGCTGCTGGGAGCAGAAATGAAGCCCTTGTCTTGACCAATTAATTACCTGCCTGGGTATCTCCAGCAATAGTCACCGCAGGCCACTTCCACCTGCCCCCCACTCCACAGGTGTGAGGTTTTCTCACTTTAGACCAAGGTGCCTCTAGCCTCTTCATCCCTTCAGCCATAGTGCCATGCTGGTGTTCAGGCGGTGGCTAGAGACGTGGTCATTCTCACTGCTTTTCCTCTGTTGCCCACACGGATCAACTCCCTTCCTTATTGCGCAACTGACATAGAGCAACACAGACTCTGAGTGCCAGGAAGGTTAACTGAGAGCTGTGTAGGAGGCCAGAGGAGAATCCCCAACGGCCTCTAGACTTAGGACATTTCCAAGTCGTGGGACATTAAGTTTTCCTACCAGCTGAGAAGCTATGAGTCAAAGCCAGGAACAGCCCTACTGACTTCCCCGTGAATCAATGACAGCCCTCCACCTCAGCCGAGGCCCAGAAGGGGAAATTCTCTCCTGAACGAGAGGGAGGAAATTTGGAGAAGTGGGGGGGGGGGGCAGGGTCTCTGAGTGGAGTCCCTAAGTCCAATTTCTCAGTGCAGCCCTTCCCTATCCCAGTCCTGATCCCGGTAGGAGCCCGCCAGCGTGGCCAGGTCCTGGATGGCCAAGAAGCTGCCTGTTTCCTGCTCTCTGGGGCTTTAGGATGCTTTGTTTGCACACCACTGGGGGTTGTGGGAAGCTCTCCAAGGGAAATTGCCTCATGTGGAAGGGAAAGAGATGGCTGAGCAGAAAGCAGTCACTTCCTCTTTGCTGGGGCCCAGGGCTCACCCAGAGGGGAGGGAACATGTATGAGTTCCTCACTTCACCGTGTGTGAGGAACACCCTTGGAATGCCAGGCTGTAGTCTAAGACCCGCTGTCAGGCAGTAAGAAAGACAGATGAGGCCACTGTCCTCACAGACACCTGAACCACTGAACAAATGTCAGGTGACTGGTACCATACGAAAAGGCAGAGACAAGGAAGGGACAGGGCTGCTAGGGCTGGGAAGCAGCCTGGTTTAAACAGTGACAGTCAAGGAAGAGCCAGTGTTTCCACAGAGAGCTGAGGAGACAGGGGACTGGCAGGAAGTCCAGGTGTAGGTCCCTGAGGTAGGAGCACCAGGAGAGGTCAAGTCCTTGAACATGGGTGAGAGAGAAGTTCCAGTGTGTATGGAAGAGACAATGACCTGCGATGCTGGAAATTTCTCTTCTAGACTTGTATGATTCTAATTTCTTTTAATTAATACATAAAATATTGAAATTATGTGTTGATGGGTACCATTTGGTTTTTTTTATATATGTGCACAGTAGTGTTTAAGTTAGATTAAATATGTCTGTCACCTCATTAAAAATAATCTGCTTATTTTTTATGCACATTGGTGTTTTGCCTGCATATATGTCTATATGAAGGTGTCAGATCCTCTGGAACTGGAGTTACAGACAGTTGTGAGTTGCCATGTGGGTGCTGGGAACTGAACCCATGTCCGCTGGAAGAACATCTCTCAGGCTCTAAAACCACCCCAGAGTTACCCAGGTCCTGTCGAGCTCTGATTGGATTATAGTTACCCAGGTGCCTAGAGCCCCTAAGAGATAAAGCCAACTGTCTTTTGAGGCTCACCTAAGCCCCAAATGACTGCCAATATTTTTTAACACACCATGTCCCATACTCAGCCAAAAACAGCCAGACATATGAGAAATGGTGCATGACCAAACCTCAAGGGTAGGGACAGAGAGGTGGTTCAGTGGAACGAGGGGCAGGGAGAAGGGTTTGCTGTTCAAGCCTGAAGACCTAAGTTCACTTGCCGGAAGCCATATAAAGGTAAAAGAGAACCAACTCTACAAAGTTGTCTTTTGACCTCCACAAATGTGCACCCCTCTCTCTGTCTCTGTCTCTCTATCTCTCCTCACACACAACAGAATAATATTATTTTAAAAATCAGGTAAACATGGTAACACACACCTTTAATCCCAGCACAGAAGAATACAAGCCTGAGGCCAGCCTGGAAATTTAGTGGGACTTTATCTCAAAAATAATAATTAGCCGGGCAGTGGTGGCGCAAGCCTTTAATCCCAGCACTTGGGAGGCAGAGGCAGGCGGATCTCTGTGAGTTCGAGACCAGCCTGGTCTACAAGAGCTAGTTCCAGGACAGGCTCCAAAACCACAGAGAAACCCTGTCTCGAAAAACCAAATAATAATAATAATAATAATTAATTTTAAAACGTAAAAAAAGAGGACTGGGGACCTAGCTCCGTGGTAGAGCCCTAGCCTATCATGTGCAAGACCCTGGGCTAATTTCCAGGGACAGAAACTCAGTAAGATTCAGAGAGTTATTGGTTACCTAGTAAAATAAAACAATGTTGTTAGTATTTAAAGAATATAGAAAAACAGTAGCAAGAATTCCCCAGACTGACAAACAACATCAAGTTGCAGGTCCCAAACCTCCACAAAAGCACAAGCGATATGCATAGGAAAAACCTGCAGAGACACACTATGTCCGAACTTCTGACAACGACAAATCCCTAAACCAATGAGAGGAAACAAGACAAGCTACCCTCAGAGGGACAGCAGTATGGTCATTAGGCTATGTCCCAACGACGACAACAAAAGCCTGAAGACAATGGCCTACATCTTCAACGTGATTAAAGAAATAAAGCAAAGATACATAAATAAAATAAAAAATAAGAAACCCCTGAAATCCTTTGCTCAGGGAAATGTTCTTCAGTAACAAGTACAGAGAAATATTTGCATGTAAGCTACAGACGGGAGGTGCAGTCCTCAGATCAGCGCTGAAGGCAAGGTCAGCTTTGCTTCCATCCCAGCATCTGCAGTCCCGCTGAACAGCCCAGGAGTCAGCTCAGGCTACTGAAGGTAGGAAGGTGGGAAGGTGGCTGGGCCACACGGGCCATTTTAGAAACGGCTTATTTGGGAAATGCATATGTTTTGAAGACAGCCCCATCTCAGTTTTCTGTGGAATTCATTGTGCTGTGGGACACTGTTAACAGGTGGAGCGTACTGCAGCAGGAGCCTGGGATGGGGTAAATTGCTAGACATAGGCACCTATCAGACATATGACTATGTCTAGGGAGCTACTATGTAGCACAATTTCTAATTGGTCTTAATAATAAAAATCCAGAGTCAGATACGGGGTAAATGCTGAAAGATCAGAGAAGTAAAGGAGCCAGCCACTAGAGAGACTTTTTACCTCTACAGAATCCTTACCCAAGAGGACAAGATCCTGTCTCTGTGAATCTTCAGATTGAAGCACACTGAGCTCCCGTCTCCTCCTGCCTTATATTCCTCTCTCCTCCCGCCATATCCCTTTCTGTCTCCACCTCCTTGGTGCTAAGATTAAAGACACGTGGCTCTCCAGTACTGGAATTAAAGGTGTGAGCCACCACCTTCTGGCCGTTTCTCTTTGAGACTGGATCAGTCGTGTATAGCCCAGGGTGGCCTTGAACTCACAGAGATCTGTCTGCCTCTGCCCCACCCCCCACCAGTGCACCACCTTTGCCTGTCCCCTATGGCTAACTAGGGGCTCACTCCACACTCTGATCCTCAGGCAAGCTTTATTTGTTACAGTACAAACAAAATACCACCACACTCCTGGGTACTTCAGTCTGCGTCTAGACCAGCACCTCAAACAGCTGAAAATCAGAGACTGTCAGCATGTATTCCTATATTCTTCTTTTCTGTCTTTTTCTTTTGAGTCATCAACAACAGGAAAGGTCAAAGGAGGTCTGCGTGTTCTTATCAAGTGGCGAGTGCCTTGTCCATGCGTGTTTCCCTTTGACACCTACCAGAGGCAAATCCTTGATTGCTCTCATATAGAGGTGTGGGGACTGAGACTTTGAGGTGAGACTTGCTCCATGGACAGTCAGATACCGGCTGGTAGGGCAATCCCAGAATTCCAAGCCATCGGTACTTAATACAGACTTGCTGAAGGGATGAATGAATGACTGATGTCATTGTGGGGAAGATGTATGATCCCATCTTTGTGGTGTGGTCCAGGGTGTAGAGAGGACAGGTCTGGGACTTGGGAGCCCATCCTCAGGAGGACCAGTCAAATATCCATCATACTAACCCACTTTCCAAAGGTCCTCTCGCTGTACCTTCTCAGGAAGCATCCCACTTCCCACTTCCTAGCCTGGGTTTTCCGTGGACAACCTGAACAAAGCCCAGGACTGCCGACTTCCTGGCCTTCGGGATGGAGGGGGCTTAGCACTCAGAGCAGAACAGGAAAGAAGGCTGGATGACACTTCAGGTGCCTCCTATGAACGAGGAAACTGAGGCTCTGAAAGGGAGGTTCCCTGGCCCAGGTCAGTGGGGCAGGGCAGCGTGATCTCAGAGCAAGGCCGCCTCTGCTGGCGAGGCCTAGAGACAGGCATTGCGTGAATGTCAGGCTGGCGTCATGACAAAGGCAGCACAGCTCACCCCTGTTTCCCTCTGTTAGGGCACTGTGCTCAGGGAGGGGCATCAATGCTCAGTGACAGAATGGGGACCAGCTGACTCACCCTAGCGAGCCCTGCTAATGTGCCTTTCGTTAGATCAAAGTGCCTTTAGAAGTGAGGGGCCATTGGACCATGTTGCAGATGGGGAAAGTGAGACTTCAAGAGTTTTACGAGCATGGGGCAGTGGTGGCGCACACCTTTAATCCCAACACTAGGGAGGCAGAGGCAGGTGGATCTCAGTGAGTTCAAGGCCAGCCTGATCTACAGAGCTAGTTCCAGGACAGCTAGGGTTGTTATACAGAGAAACCCTGTCTTGAAAAAACAAACAAAAAAAGTCTGGCAAACTTCTGTCAAAATCTGGGACTCAAACATGGGTCTGACTCAAGTGTTCCATCCCATACACGGAGCATCTATTCAAACCTCCAGTTCTGCTGCCCTCTCGGCTCAGACCCTTTTCCCCAGCTCATCACTCAGACCTCAGTGTGGCTGCAGACTCCTCTGAGCAGCCCGCACCTCAACAACCACAGCCTGGCTTCATAGCATCATCTATAAGCCATGTCTTACTTCCCTGCCATCCCTGTCCTTGCTCCTCATCAGCTATCTACTTGTTTTGCACCAAACAGAGGCCACGCGGAGTCTGTGGAGACATCTTGGTTGGCTGATCATTGAATGAGTGGGATGGCTCTCAGCTTTCAATCACTAGAAGAAGGGTTTTTTTTTTTTTTTTTAGGTGCTTTCCTTAGCAGAACATCTCTGCAAGTCAGCACTGACTGTAAGGCCAGTACCCAAAGGACCCTTTGTTCTCCCCAGAACAAAACCTAGTCCTGAGCTGACACAGGAGAACCTAGGCTGGGCTAAACTGAGCTGTTCTTGAACAAACTTGCCCAGCACAACCTCAGGGGAAAAAAAAAGTTCCCAGAGGTGGGCAGCCTTCCTACCTGCTCCCCAGAATGCAAGCTTTAGAGACAAATAGCCCCAGGTGACCAGGATCCGCCTGCTAGGAGGTATGGGAACTCCAGCTCCAGCATGGCAGGCGGGGCCAGCAAGCTGACATTGTTTGCCTCTGTATACAGCAACAGAAACCACGCAGCCAGCACTTCTCAGAGGCACCCCGCCCCCCTTCGTTTTAATCTCCCAAACTGACTTGTCAGCAGCAGGAAGTGACAAGACAGCTTTCCTCACAAAAGGGAAACTCCTCCGCGTTACCATGGGGATGGAGGCCACTGCGGGATCACAGATTTATATAATCTTAAAGGTGTAGGCACCATGATGTCATCCTGGATAAACTGAGAAGGGGGAAAATGGATGCCCGAGGCTGCTGGTGCCTAACAAGGGAGCATCAGTTTGCAAAGTTCCCCGGAAAGGAAAGGAGAGGATGCTGTGGAGGTGGTGGGGGCTGAAGTCTCATCTCATGGATGCCTGGAAACCGCAGAAAAGCAGAGCAGGCACACATGCCTTTTCCACAGCCTGGAATTAAAGAGCTGGGCTAAAACCAGTCCTTCAGATCCAGGGCAAACTGGTCATTTCACAGGGTGGGAAAACCAGACGTCATTGGGGACAAGGGGGTCTAATTGCTCCATAGGCCTCACTCAACATGCTAGTCACTGAAGCAGCTTCTAATTGTCTTTGTTGCACAGAGGAAGAAACAGAGGCCATGAGGGGCATCGCTTTTCCACCCAAAAATTCAGAGGTAAAACCATGGGGAACACAATGGCTCCAACTCGTGTTGAACAACTTGGGTCGGTCTTCACTCAGACGCCAGTTTCTGCAAGACCACCTACTTACTGCAGGGCACTGAGTCTGCTGCCTTTCCTTTTTCTTTGAAAAAAATGGATGTGATGTTACAGACTGTGAACACAAGCAAAACACTTAGTGGACCCTGGAACTCAGTGGCAGCCCCCCCCCCAAACTGATAGCTGTCACTATCACACGAGCCTTAAATAATTCAGAAGTGTCTGTGTCAACTCTCTCTGGGGAACTAATATTTTAACAATTTCTTTTCATCCTGGATACTGATTTGTGTCCCAAGCGCGATGTTTTCTAGAGAACCCGAGCAAAGGTGACCTGTGAGAGGGGTAGCTTCTAGTCTGGGCTGTGAGATGAGCAGCAAGAACGGGGAGAAGTGAGTGAATTGTTTTCCCTGGCAGCTCCCTGAGGCAGCCTCTGTATTTTTCCATTGACTGGATCACACTGGAGATTAATTTAGGTTCAGCCAGTGGCTGCCAAGTTGAAAGCAGAGGCCCTGGCCCACGGGAAAAGCAGTCCCTGCATCCGCCACGGGATGGCCATTGCTGGTACATTTCCACGAAGGGAATGGCTCACACTAGAGAAAATATCTAGGGCTTGATAAGAATTCTGCATCTGATCTGTGTTGAAGGCATGGAGTACTCTCACCCCAAACCCAGCCAAGGAGTTGAGCTTGCCAGCCCAGGATAAGTTCTTCTGTCTTAGGACGCATGGATCTTCAGACCCGGATGCCCAGTGGCAGGTCGGGAAAGGTCAAAGGCAAGCTCTGGGCCAAGCCTTAAACAATGGGGTTGTGTGAGCATCCTGGCACCAGTCAATCCTTGAACTTCACACAGCACTTAGTCCACAAACAAGTGGCAGAAAAGTGGGCACCCCGGGGCCAGGAACCCAGGGGACCTGCTGTTATTTCATTTGACAATTGCAGAAGGGATTATGGCTTGGTAGTCGATTATACCCTTTCAGCCTTAGCCTGCTTGGCAGGAGTGAAAACCCAGAGTCCTGCCCTGCAGCAAGGCTGATGCAATTCCCTATGTCTTCAACACAGTTACGTAGAGAGGCAAGTGACCTGAAGGAGACAGTTGCGAAAAAATGCTGTTTCTGTGCAGAGGTTGGTGCGCACACCCTGCAAAAACTAGCAGGGGAAGTGCGTGTGACTTCTTCCCTATACATGCATATAGTACTTGAATTCTTTTTTTTTCCACTTGATGCAGTATTTTTAAAGACATAAAAGCCTTGTCCAAGGCAAGCTGACTATATGATACAGAGAAATGGCAAAGTTCAAAGGTCATAGGATTAGAAAACAAAACCCAGTATCTAATACCCTGCTCCAGCTGCTCAGCTACTCAGAGCCTCATGTCTTCATCAGCACAGCACCGGGCGTCTCTCTGAGGGAGGCTAATCCCATGCTTTGCAATAGAGCTTCTGCAAATTGCTCAGGGAGGGAGATCCTGTCCGTGAATCCCAGAGAGGACGTTAATAATGGCAAAAGGTAATTCAGGCAAATAGTTCTGGAGACACTGGAGCTCCCCTATTAATCCATACGCTTCACCTGCATGCCTCCCTGGCAACCTCGCCATTTCGTGGAAGCCATGGGTCACCCAAGAGGTACAGGATCAGACTCCATACAGCCTGGCAGTGCTGACCCAATGCATCCCTACTACACTCGCTCAGGAGTGGGGTTGCCAAAGAAAGAAAGCGTCAAGAGCTCAATAGAAACGTCATAATTTATTCTGTTGTATAAAAAAAGGTCATCATAGTAACAAAATGTCTTCTTAGAAGAAGAAATATATTACTTCAGGTCATAAATAATCAGCAAACATACAACTGTTGACAACCAAAAACTACAAACCAACCCTGGCTTTGTCCACCAGCGCTGAAACCAAACCTACCCTGGGTCTATTTACAAGATAGCACAGTACGCAAACACAAAAATTGAGGTATTTGGTTCTCCTATGAGTAGACACTGACATTTGTGAAGGCAGACCACCTACACAAAAAATAAATAAGGTAAAATTCTCATACATGTATGTCGTCGGGAATGGTTAATACTGGTAGGTATGTCAAGCATGAAGTTTCTAGAAAAAAACGGGGCAAGTGAAGAAACTGGCCTTGGAGTCCTTTCTCTTCTGCCCTGCTTTGTCTGAGGGACTTGCTGTACCCACAATATAATGGTCCCGAACGTGCAGAGTTCAGCAAATAAATGTCTTGCGGTCAAGTCATTATTATGACTGCTTAGGAACTCAGTGGAACTCGGGAGGGGAAGGGGTGGGGGGGCAAATAAATAAGGGCCAGCTCGCGTGAGCCTCTCCCAGAGTTATTGCATCGCTCCTCCCATGGGAGGAGTGGCGTCCCGGTGGCACTTGAATATCCACGTCTCCCCTGGCCCTTCAGCAACTGGGAGAGGTCGTGATGGGGCTCTGAAGGTAGCTCAGGGCACTGTTCGTGGGGTGCACGGGGATGGAGACAGGGAAGTTGAAGACAGTGGTGGTGGAGGTGCCCCGGTCAAGGACAGCCATGGCAGGACTCGCGGCTTCAGCTGAGCAGTGCGGGGCCAGCACCTGGGACTCAAACTGCAGCAGCTGGCCCATGAAGCTGAAGTTGGGAGAGATGATACTCCGCCTCTGCTTCACAAACTCAAAGGCCTCGTCCAGCTTCACTCGGTTAGTCCTCATGAGGTAAGCAAGGCAGATGGTGGCTGACCGGGAGATGCCGGCCTGGCAATGGACGAATACTCTGCCCCCGGCGTCCTTGACGGAGTCTGGAAAATAAAGTATGGGTTACTCAAAAAAAACTCAGGAGACCAGCCCAAGCCCATCAGAAATGTCACGTGGGACCTGTCCAGAGATGGCTAGGGTCAGCCTCGTGCTAGCATGTGAACTCCAGGTGTGCACTCTGCAAAGCAGGGCAAGGAATTTTAAACCCAGACAGGGTATTTCCACTTATAATCCTGGGCAAGTCAGTCAGGTCAGTTATCTGAGCCTCACTTGGCTGCTATGTGAGGAAGACGGCTCAGGTGAGAACCATTCAAGCCATCAACCAGGAGGCTGGACTCAGTGGCCACAGTGGGGACACAAGGCAGAAGGTCCCAGACACCTTCATTTACCTATGAAGTCGATTGCCTCGTTGAACCAGGAGCTGATGTCCGCTTTGTGGTTGTCCTCCACAGGAATGCTCTTGTACTGGTAGTGACCCTCAAAGTGGTTAGGACAGTTGGCCGAGACGTTGATCAAGGCAGTGATGCCCAAGGCATCAAGCATGTCCTTCCGGGAAGCATGATAGGCACTGCCCAGGTACAGGAAGGACAGGATCTCCACTGGGCCCCCCTGGAATGCAAAACAGTCCAGCATTCATCAAGCTTGTTCAGAATCAACACCAGTTCCCACGCCCACAAAAACTCCCTACTGAAAAAGGGAGTTTCAGACCCTGGTGACCTCAGCACTGTTGCCGAAATATTAAAATAATAATAAAGAATAAAGTCCATTGGCTTGGACAAAGTCAACAAGCTCTTATATGCCAGCAGCTGGGAGACGCAGCTCCATCCAATCGCTTTACTGTGTAATAAAGATTCCCTGTGTCCCCTCAAGTATAAATAGAGCTCCAGCCGCTCTCTGTATTCTCCCTGGCACAGCCCTTCCAGACCTCTGCCAGCTCCGCCACCCCTTGCAACTCCCCGCATAGACCCGGACTCTTACTAACCTGATCGTAGAGAGGGGTGCTACAGGAGCTGCATCCGGATTCTGCGCTGTCAGGGACACTAGTACTCAGGGGGAGGCTGAGCCCCGTGGGGGTGGGCTGTTTGCTGCACAGCTCCGGGCAGGAAGCCGAAAACGCTTCATATCCTCCTGAGAATACAAAGACACACATTTTCCCATTAGCATCACCGACACAGTACCTGGAGACAAGTCACCCATCCACCGGGGGCTGCGAGTTTACAGGAAGGCTCAGGGAAGTCTTTGTTCCTGGAGCCAAACAAAGCCAGTGGAGACTGAACACAGGCACTCCAGGTGGGACGTCCCTTCCCTAGCTGAAGGCAGAGGTCCTGCCAGAGCGAGCGCGTACCTTGGAGGAAGAAGACTTGAGTGGTGCGCGCTTCTCGACAGAGCGCGCCCGCGGCCAGGGCCAGAGTGCTGTCGCGCTTGGCGCCGTCCAGGGCGACGCTGCGCTCATCCAGCAGCACAACTGCGTGGTAGGCGCCGGCCAGCAGGCGGCCGCGCAGCTCGGCGTTGGGCACTATATGCTCCAGGCCCATGGCGCCTTTGGCGCGGCGCCGCACGATGGTACTGAAGCGCACGTTCACCGATCCCGCGATGTGGCCGGCGTTGAAGGCGAAGAAGGAGCGGCAGTCCAGAAGCAGGCACTGAGCGGCGCGCTCTCGTAGCAGCGCGCGCAGCCCCCCGGCGTCCAGGATGCCCACCTCCATCACCATTGTCAGCCCTAGCGACCCCAGCGTGCCCGTCTCGCGGTCCTCCAAAAACAGTTTGTCGATCAGGCGCGGTATACTGCGACCCTAAGTCCCTAAGTGCTCGCTGCTCTTAGTCTAGTTTCACTGCGCGTCGCGCCCGCCAGTCCTTCGCTGCGCGCTCAGCCCTGGGAGCGCGGTTTTATCTGGCTTCTCGGGGGCGGTCCTGGGCGCGGCGCGGGAGGTGGGGGGGGGAACGGTTTGTTTGTTTGAATGGCGGTCACGTGACATGTTGGTGACGTCACCCGCCCTGCCGGGCTTGGCGCCGCCGAAGCCAAAGGCAAAGACGTCATCCGCCTGGGAGCGGGTCGGCTTTGAGCGCTGGCTCACAGCCCGGCCCCCACCCTGCTGTCCACCGAGCCCGCAGGCAGGACCCCGGCGCGTTGCCAGCCCGGGTGGCCAGGACGCGCGGCATGAGGACGTGCCCGCGGACACCTGCCCGGCTCCCCTCCCGGAGTCTCCGACGAGAGCGTAGGGGCACTGTTGGGACCACGGTCTCAACTGGTCCTGTTCCCCGCTGTTGGGGTAGTGGCCCGGGCGAGCGGAGCGGGAAAGGGGAATGGGTGGAGAGAGATGACCAACTCGGTAAACCCTGTGGCTTTACCGAGGACAAATGGCGAGAGTCGAGACGTCCTTCTCTAGTGTCACTTTAAAATGTTTTACGCCAAACAAGGGAAAGTACTTTCAGTCTGTCCCCTACCAGAATGTTATCCCTGCCGCGGTGATCACTAGAGAACTTGGAGTCAAGGAGGAGGGTCGCAAAATCGGGTGTGGAGCCCAAGTTTGGCTTTTTGGAGGGACCTAGGCAGTGCTCGACAGCGCCACCCAGTAACCTCCAAGCACGTTGTTGCGTGGCACCAGAGGTTGGGCTCCCCCACCCCTTCCACACACGCACGCGCGAGCGTGTACACACACACACACACACACACACACACACCACTTTTGTTTTTACTTTGTTTTGTTTGTTTTCAGACAGGGCCTTGCTGTGTAGCCCTGGCTGGCACTGAACTCACAGAGATCCTTCTACCCCTTGCCTCGCCAGTGCTGAGATGAACGACAAGCACCACCATGCCTGGCTCTTCATTTCTGTTGAACTGAAGCTGGGCGCGCTAGCGATCCAGGGCTGGGGGCCTGGAATCCGCTACGCGGGCCAAACTCTACCCGTCACACCCAGGTCCTGGTACTCCAGAGAGGCTGAATTCCTATTCCAATCCCAAGGCTCCTTAGGAGCATTGCCAAAACCTGTACCTTGGCACCTGGGAAGACCCCAGTGATGTCTGTGTCCTTCCTCCAAACTTGGGCCGTGAGCCCCAACCGCGACACAACGGAGTTAGATACATAAACATAAACATTGCACCACTCTGCAGGGGTGCCAGGTCAGGAACATTCTGCGGTTTCTTCCTCTCTATTAGGGGAGGTGTTTTACCGGCCACCAAGTGTCGTTGCCCTGCAACGCCTGCTTTGGCTTCCCCTATCTCTTGCGTTCTGCCTAGATTCTTTGTAAATTCGGGGTACTTCATTTTTGAAGGGCGGTTTACCTTCCTTTGAGCATTGATCTAAAAGGATAGCAAAGAAGGCTTCGGATAACACCACCCTCCCTGCATCTCAGCGACAGAAAGAAAAAAAAATGATTTGTTTCTTCTACTTATTCAGCTGAGGACCTCAACATATTTTTTGTGTTGAATCATAAAATGTTACAGCTGCTGCATTTTCAAACTGCATACCAACTTCATTTTTTCCATTTATTTATTTATTTATTTATTTATCGCAAGGCCATTCATTATATCTTTCTCTTCCCAAACTTTTCAAAAAGAGCTTTTTATACAAATCCAGTGGCATGGTCTGGCACTGAAGTCAAATATCTGATGGTCTCTGTGGAGTTCCGCTCTCTTCTCTCCCTGGAAGGAGCATCAAGAGCAGGCTGGAACCCAGCCGCCTGCTGACGGATAGCGAGCCGGCCGTTCTCTTTTCTGCCGAGTCTTCAAGGCAGTATCTGTACAATGGGTACCATGCAGCATGGCTTGGTGACATTCCCTTGTGAAGCGGGAGGAGCAGGACACCCAGACCTTTCCCCTCCTCTGAGTCATCAACTCAGTTTTTCCCCTTCCCAGCAGTGATCCTTGTATCATGAGACCCCTGGACTGTGTGTTTCAGAATCTGGCATCAGAACCTCAGCGGGTCACACCAGGTGGGCCTTGAGAGACACCTAGAAGCATTGATTGGTTGGAGCTCCAGCTGAGAGAAGGTGCTCTCCTGGACCGCAAGGGACTTGGCCTATGGTCCACTTGTTCAGAAAGAGTTACCGAAGGTACAGCCACCCAAGGTCTCAGTCCAGGCAGTGAGAATAAACACCCTGGTGACAGGGGTAGAGCCAGAGAGGCTTCTGCTGAGTTGGAAGGGTGAGCGGCTGGCACTGTGGGCTCAGCTAGCTGCTCTGAGCCCAGAGCAGGATGAGTCAGTAGGTGTGAACAGTAGGTGTGAACTCGGGGAAAGGCTGGCCCCCACTGGCCTGAGCACTTCCCTGTTCCAGGTGTGCTTAGGAACAACTCTAGGGGTGGTGTGGGGTGGTAGGAAGCAGGGAAGCAGCCAAAAGACTCAGCCTGCCCTCCCCCCCCCACACCATCTTCTGAGTGCCAACAGTCACTTAACCTCCCTGGGACTGTGGAGAAAAGCCTCGGTTTCTATCTGGGCCCTGTGCAGACGGACACTTAGCACAGGGTCGGCCTCGGCCTATGAACCTTTCTGAGTTCATTTTGGATCTGTCTTGAGGGTCAGAGGAGGAAAAGGGGAGAAGCTTCCACTATGGACGAACAGGGTTCCCTGCTCACTGTCTCCTCTGTAATGTTGGGCAGGTGGCTTACTATTAGTGAGCCCCAGTTTCCATATTTATAAACTGGGAATACTGTCCATCCAGAATTAAATTAAATGAGAGAAAGACCTGGCGGGACCCTGTAGAATTGTTCCCAGGGGAGGGGCGATATCCCACAATGCCCTTCCCTCTTTCCCTTTGTCTCCCGCGTCAGTCTGCATCCTATCCTTGTCATATAATGCCTGAGATAAACAATTTAGAGAGAGGATGCAGGGGCAGCCCATGGTTGCTGGGCACCATCACAGTGGGCCTGTGGTGAGGAAGAATGCGGAGTTCAAAGCAGAGTGGAGAGGCTTAGAAGCAAAGAAGACAAAAGGGACCACAAGGACCCACTCCCTTCCGTTCCCTCTTCTAGTTCCCCCTCTGCCTCTAGGCCTTCACACTCTGAGCACACCATCACATCCACTGAAAAGATGGGTGTCACTTCCCCAAAGTTTCTCCCTGAACACTGTTGCAGTGGGGGCCAAGCCTTCAACACATGAGCTTTTGGGGGGACATTTTAAATCTAAGCTACAAGATTCTTCTTGCTCATAACATTCCGTGACTCCAGTTCCCCCCCCCAAAAAAAAAGCCCTCCAGCATGGGTCTCCCCATCTCTTTGACCTTCTGGCTGGCTCCCACTTGATTTGATTTTGCTCTTGGGTTCTAAGAAAACTCAGTGAGCTTGTGTTCCTCAGATGTTCTAGGCCTTTTCTACCCCCACAGCTTTGGTCACACTGCTCTGTCTGTCCTGGTCTTCTGAGCTCCCCAATACTCTTCTCTCACAGCAAAGGGGCTGTCTAAGCAGATGGAGACACCTCGCTTCCTCCCTCCCTCTCCCCCTCCTCCTCCCAGGCTCTGGAATACTCCGGGTGAGGAAGCCAATTCACCCCTGTCTTAGGCCGCTGGACTGCGCACTTGCTGACTGCAGGGCCGGGTCATTCTTTTCTCCTCTGTGGTAACTGATGCCCAGCACATAGTAGGTCCTCAGTCTGTGACATAGCAGAGCATCGTTAAGAATCCTGGTGAAGGCTAAGCTTTCTTTAGTGCCAGGTGATAAACAGGTGTCGCCCCCTGGTCTCAGCCACAGTCCCGTAAAGGGGAGGTCGCTAAGCTCAGAGGAGGGGCATGCCCAGGGTCACACAGCTGGGAGCTATCAATGCAGATCTGGCATGTGGCCGTGCCCACCTCCCTCTCCTGAGGATGCAGTTTCTGCAAGCTCCATGTCGGCCATGCTGACTGAAGCCCCTGGCTCCCAGATGGCCTGGAGCTTTCCTCAGAGATCCCTGCAGCAGCCCTGGATAGAGTCTGAACCTGCGTAGCTCTTTTAACGCAGCACCTCCTGTCCCTGGTACCTTTCTTCTGCATTGGCCCACCCTATGGATTGGCAAGGGTAATCCGTCACCCTGCACACCCAGGCACGAGGACGGAGCCAGCCTCTATTGTGCAATCACTGCACACAGCTCTCTGATCAGGCCTGGTGTGCTGTGTCATTCAGCCCCCTCACTTAAGAGAAATGAAGCCCAGAGAGGTTAAGCAACTTGTCCAAAGTCACACCGTGTTCAGAACATCCTCACTGGAGTCAGCGTAGTGCCAACTATGTGTTCGGCTTAACACTGCTTATCTCAAGAGGCTGGCTGGATCCCCTTGTGTCTTCTCCCTTAGAAATAGAGACAGAATAGTGGCTTTTTACTCAAATGGGTCACTTTCGAAAGCAAGATAACAAAATGAAAGTCAAAAGCATTAAAAGGAAATCGTATGGAGGGCGATGGCGTTATTGTTACCACCAAGTTCAAGTCTGACAGCCTGGGCCAGGAGCCCAGTTCTCTGGCTTTGTGTTGGACAAATTGTATTACTTCTCTGACGCTGCCCATCAAATGGGAGCAGTCAGTGTTCTGTAGGGAGATTCAACAGCAGAGAGACAGCGTATGACACAGGCCAGCCCCAGAACCAGCCCTAACCCTGCCTCTCTCTGGAGAACCTGGCTGGCTCACAAAACACTCCATCAAGGGAAAAGTCGGCCAGCCCCTGACATGGGCACATGGCCGGAAGGCCCAGGAACGTTTTCAGTTGACTTGGACTTTTGTTCTTCTGTGGCTATTTATAAGCTCTCCCCCGGGATGCCTCAGAGAGCGACGCTTGCTTTCATCTTCTGTTTCAGTGTGTGGAGATTCACTTGTCATATCTGAGCAGTTCTCAGAGTGTGACTTAGGCAGAGGCCTGGCCTAGTTAATGGGCATGGTAACAACTGCTAGCAACTTCCTTTCTGATCTGCGTGTGACTTAGCCAGGTGGCTATTAGGGTCTGAAACATTCAGGTCCAAGAAAACAAATAATAAGGCTTACCATGGAAAAGAATTAAAGTGTGTCATCACTCAGCCACAGATATCAGAGAAGGCTATGAACTCGTTAACACACGGGTGAACTTCAGGGGCTCATTGCCTGTGGGGCAACTGAGGAGCCTTGCAGTGGGGCCTCAGCCTGGAAGGAAGTCAGAGGAGTGGTTAGTATCAGATCGAAAAGCTCTATATGAATATAGGATGGAAGCACACTTGGCAGGTGGCTCCACTAATCGCCATGTCCTCCTGGGAGCCTCCTCTTTTCCTCCCCTGTAATCTGGGAGCAGTCATCACCCATGGGACCACTGCCTAGAGATGCGCTTGTGTCTGGAATAGTAACCCCTACAGCTTTGCCGTGGGAGCACTCTCCTCCGAGGACCATCTGCCCCTCCTCCCACCTGCATGCTTGACCATGGGTCCTTACTCTTCCTGGTCCCCAATCAAAAGCTCAAAGCACAGTTTGTTGAGCAAACACATGCAGCAGCCCAGCACCAGCAGAGGGGCAGAGGTAGTGGGACCTTTCCCTGACCCAAAGACATAGCCTGTCAACCATAGCCTGCAGTCACACCCTGCTATAAGCTGGCTGAGGGAACGGATGCTGTGGGAGAGGTGACAGCTCTCTCCTGTTTTCCCTTCCTTTTAACAGAGTATAAGTGGAGATATAATTTCCTCTTCATAATCAGGAAACAGTAATTAACATCACCGGGGGCAAAGGAGGTCACACTTTGCCTATTCCAAAGTCTCCCCGGGGAAGGAAGACTTTTCTAGGTATGCAAAGAATCATCGCTGAAAACGTGGGAATAGTGAGTCCCAGTGTCCCACGTTTCCCTTTGTGGGGAACTTATTTGGAAGCAGCTCTTATTAATAACTACCTGTCGGCCCGGGGGCGTTGCTGGGAAGCTGGCCCTCTGCCCGGAGCTTATATTCACACCTTGCTATGACCGTAACACGAACCCACAGGGTAGGGACCCTTACCACTGCCACGTGCCTAGAAGAGGGAGTCACGGCCAAGAGAGACCAGTGAGCTTTCTTCCCAAAGATGCACCCCACGTGCTCGCTCTGCCTGCTAAGACTTCTGTCCTTATCTTCTGGACCACACAGAAGGTGTGGCGCAAGGGTGGGGTGTTGGCGCCATTTTGCTGTTCATTTGTCAGGGATGATAACTTGCAGAGGCTGCTTCTAGAAGCTTCTGGGTTCCAGGAGAAAGGGGGAAACGAATGTGATGGCACCCCGGGCCTTGAGCAGGCCCTGCCTGACTCACTGACCGCACTGGACAGATGACTCATTCACTAGCTTTGACCTCAACGGGTTTGGCCACCCATCGAGAGTGAAGTCACACCTCCAGTACCCTGGCATCCATGCCTCTTCTCAGCCAGCTCCAGAGGCAGGCAAGCAACAGGCTTGGGTGGGCCTGTGTGGGGTCAGAGACAAGGAAGCACACACATGCCGCCGTTGATCTTGACTGGGCTGCTCGCATGAGCCTGAGTCTCCCCTCCAGGGGCCTATTTAGTTGGCCATGGCCACAGTAAGGAACACCACAAACCAAGTGCTTTCAAGAAGCAAACCTGGCCAGCCATCAGCTTTTAAGGACAGAAGTCTGGTCATAAGGTGTGTGTCCTCACGGGAGAGTGCAGTCCTCACCTCTCGGCAAGGGATTGCTGATGTTTGCAGATGGTCACCCATCCCTGCCTTCATCTTTACACGAGGTTCTCAATGTGCACATGACCCTGTCCAAAATTCCCTTTTCCATAAGGACACCGTTCTTGTTGAATCAGGACCACTCTGCCTCCCTCATTTTGACTTGTTCATGTGTGTGACTGACTCTGTTTCCAAAGATCACAGTCTGAAATACTGGGGGGAGATGGAGGTGTCAATACTTTATGTTGCCTTTTACCCTCTCAAGGAGACCCCTCCCTAAAGACACGTGCACTTGAATGGTAGGATATCCATTTAACGTGACCCACATGAAAATTACAATGGCAGCCGGGCGGTGATGGTGCATGCCTTTAATCCCAGCACTTGGGAGGCAGAGGCGGGCGGATCTCTGTGAGTTCGAGGCCAGCCTGGTCTACAGGGGCTAGTTCCAGGACAGGCTCTAAAGCTACAGAGAAACCCTGTCTCAAAAAACCAAAAGAAAGAAAGAAGGAAGGAAGGAAGGAAGGAAGGAAGGAAGGAAGGAAAGAAAGAAAGAAAGAAAGAAAGAAAGAAAGAAAGAAAGAAAGAAAGGAAGAAAGAAAAAGAAAAAACAGACCAATGGTGAGTAGTTTTATTTGGTTTCATTTTTCCCCCTGGAATTAAGTACATTGATATGAAATAATCAAAAAATATCCAGACGAAAGAGAAAAGGAAGGCAGTAGCATGGGACGTACACCCTACCCGAAACTGAAGTGTGCCACCAAACCACTGCAAGAGGCTGAGCTTGAAACCTCCAGAGGCAACAGAGCCATAGACACCAGAGCCCAGAAATGCAAACTGGGCATCTCAGACATTGAAACACGGAGCTGGGAAGATCTGCAGGCTGAGGACGGAGCTGAGCAGAGCTCAAGCCTAGCACACCGGGCTTCAAACACCAGGACAGAAACAATGGAGCAAAAAGTGAATCCATGCCTCACACTCAACACTGGGGTCCACTTGTAAAACAAAACCTTACAAGACCTACGGCAAAGCATGGAAGGACTCCTCTGTAATCGCAAAGATAAGAAATTCTGAGTCAGTTTAGGGCTCACAGATCAAAAAAGCCAGGCAGTGGTGGCACTGACCTTTTAAACCCAGCACTGGAATGTGAGGCAGCAGGATCAATGTGAGTTCAAGGCCAGCCTGGTCTGCTAGTGCCAGGACAGCTAGTAGGGCTGTTCCACAGAGAAACTCTGTCTCAAAAAAAAAAAAAAAAAAAAAAAAAAAAAAAAAAAAAAAAAAAAAAAAAAAAAAAAAAA